>NC_056743.1:469869365-469929365 GCF_019279795.1 Protopterus annectens
GGGAAAAACTCAGCAGTAGAGATGGTTCTGAATCAGAAGGGCTTAGCGCAACAGGGAAGACTTTTGAATAGGGGAAGCATGGAATTTAATGTAGGCAATCAACAAGAAAAAAGCAATAAAGTATCACATTCCATGAGCATCTGAGTGGGACTGATGACAGAACATGACCACCAGTTGCTTAAAGGAATAGCCACAAAACTAAGACACGGTTTCAGATGTGATTAAAACTGCATATTAAATGGTGAAACTCAAATTTCATAGAAACCACTCCACAAATTAAACTGAAAATGTTTGGAAAGTTTAGATGCATTTTCTGTTGGGAGCATTTATAGCAACTGTCACAAAGTACATTGATATCTCTCTGACTTATTATACAACTATAAATTAACAGAATGCCCAAAATAGGTGTATATGTATATCTTGATGCAGGAAAAGTGCCCCCCTCATAGTACTGTCCAGGGTTACAGATGTATGTGTAGGGATTTATTTGTGGTAGATACAGGTGTAATCTCAAAGGTGATTATTTAAAATTCAGAGAGCTTGAGGTACACCCCCACTGAATGAGAACTGAAGAGCAACCTACAAGATATTTGGGGTAGAGATTAGTTTGGTGGGTTCAGGAATAAAAATTTTCTGGTGGATGGTGATGGTCAATTGTGATCAGAATCATGGCATTTGAAATGGTGGAATTCATAATTATAATCTTGTACAAGAATTGCCGTGCTTAATAGCTGAAACTGTACAGTAGTACACAGCAATGAAAGGAGATGAAGAGAAGGCAGGAAACAGTTCTCTGTTTCTTGCTTAATCCTTTTTATTGCATCTGGCAGCTTCAGTGTAGGCAAAGTAAGTAGATCATAATATTTTTACCATTCTTAAACATCCCTCCCACCTCAAAGTTGGCTTCACTTGAGTAAAAAAAAAGCATAAATTAACATTGTTAACTTTACATTTTAAAAAGGTAATGTTTGTGATTAAGTAACAATGTGACAACTGAGCTTTTTCTTTGATCAGAATCAGCCGACTACTGTGCTCAGGAAGGTATGCTTGGGTTAGAATGATCAGTGACATGGCAGCTCCATGTAATGAGAATAAATGTAAACTAGATTAATTTATAAGCTTTTCCGTCACATACAACTTCATCAGAGCTAAGGATTCTAGGTTTGGGTAAGTGGCAGCTTACATTGTTCTGTTTAAAAACATTATGTATTCTCTGATGTTTTTATTGTGGGGTTGTGAAATAATTTTGAAATGTATTGTCTTGACTCTCTCAGCTACTTCTGCTCTACATCCTGAGCATTCATTCCATAGCTGTTTCTAGATGTCAGTGAATTACTTAAATCCTGAGGTTAGAGTTTAAACAGTGTGGGACTGCACAGAACAGTTTCATGACTTTCAAAATACGATAACCATATTTTTATTGCCAATTTTTTCGGTCTTTGACAATAGTGAAAGAAAAACTCTTATTGCATCAGAATAATGACTTTTCTGTCTACAAATCTGAATGTGGCAGGTCCTGATAAAAATATATTGACTGAAATAAGGGACTCAGAAAGTTAAGGGTATAATTAGTATGGTAGTCAAGAAAAGCTAGCTCTATTTGCGTATGACATTATTTTACACCTGGCAAAACCAGAAAGGGACATTACAATGTTGTGGAACATAATGAGACCGTTTCAAACCTTTTTGGGATACAAAATTAATGAAGCAAAAACAAAAGCAGTAGCGGTAAATTATGTACCCACATATGAAATGGTTCAGCAATATCCATATTTATGGGGACATGATAAAATGAAGTATTTAGGAGTATGGAATAAAAATGATGCTGGTGTGGCAGCTAAGGATATGTGGGATGAGACTAAACAAAAGATAATACAAAAACTGAGAAAACTGGATAGTAAGATGCAAGCAGTTAAAATGTTTTTAGTCCCTTTAGTCTTATACACTAGTTAGGCATATTCTAATCAACCAGTGGAGACGTTGTGGATATCAATTAATAAAGAGCTGAAGGACTTTATCTGGGAGGGGAAGATGGCAAGAGCCAAATGGGATAAGCTGATACTTCCAATAGAACAGGGCAGATTGGGATTACCCAAATTGAAGGGGTATTTCAGAGCAGCACAGTTAAGTCTTCTATACATAGCACAAGCAGAAAACTATAGTTCAAAGTGGAAAGAGATGATGATGAAACAAGGGGGAAGCTTAAGTAACAGGGAGAGATTTTGGATGCAGACCTTTAAGGAGAATAACAATGATCATACAGAATATTATATTCGTAAAGTAGCAGAAGGTCTTCTAAGAACTAAGCCGACATGGGGATGGAGAAAGGTGATTCTGCTGATAGGGATGACTGCAAATAGGGATACAGATGGTAGGCAAAAGGGGGCAGGAATATATTGGAGAAAACTGGCAAAGGACCCAAGGGCGCAAACAACTGGAAAGGGAATAGAATGGGACAATGCCAATAACTTATTTGGACTGTAGGTTAAAGATTGCCTTCCATATCAAGGACTGATATCAGAGTAAAGGCAAAGAGAAAGAAACAGAGGGATCCTAAATGAAAGTCTAGCATTGCTAGAGATTTTAGTAGAATCTGGAACAGAAATTGCCATTAAGAAAGGAATAATTAGTAGAGCATGTAAAATATTGCATGATAACTATAACAGTCAGAGGAGGTTAACAAAGAAACAATGGAGGGATATATGTATGTCTCCCCAATATACAATAAAATCTAGAAGATTTCAGATCTTTGCCTGGAAGTGCTTACATAGGTATTTTTATAACCCTAAGTAGACTTCAAAGAATTTTTCTCAGGTAGACAGCAAATGTTGGAGGTGGAATGGGGCAGAAAGAGGTAACTGGGAATGTATTTTCTGGGAGTGTAATGACTTGGTAGACTTCAAGGATTCCCTGCAGACTGCTAATTCGGAGATGCTGAGTGAGCAAGCTGGAGTGACTAGAGAAATTATTTTTTTGAGCTATGACACAAATTCGAAATTGCCTAGACATAATAAGGCCTTGCTGAGTCCAATTATGATGGCTGCCTAAAAAGCAATTACCAGAAAATTAAAATAAAACTCTAAACCAACTTTACTAGAAGTAGTGAAGATGGTAACAGAGTTAAAACAACTGGAACTAGGATCTTTAGAAAAGGGTAGGAGCAAATTATTTAGGAAAAATGGGAACTGTGGTATCAATACATGCAGAGGAGGAATGAGGTTTAAAAGAATGCAGGATTTGAATGAGGTATGTAATGTTTGACTGACAATGACTGGCTATATTGTAAGGGATGTATAATATTTGCAGCTACAGTTGTGTGGCACGGTTTGGAATGTATAATGTTTGCAACTGAGATTGTGTCACTATGGTTTATTGTCATTTATATAAATATAACATGGCCTATATCATGCATGATAATTTAATAAAGATGTTTCTTGTTTTAAAAAAAAAAATTTACTGGGTTATTCTACAGGACTGAATTTGTAATAGCTAGCCTAGACTTTGCAGATGTTCAAATATTATACAATCAGGTCAGACTGGCCTATCCACTACAGAGGTATGAATATGATGTCTGGATTTTGTATAGATATAAATATCAGTTATTATCCTAGCTCTCTAAGATAATTGTTTCTGTGGAACATTATGTCAGAGCCTTATGAAAGTAAATTATGCAATAATTGCTCTGGTTAGAAGATTTGCTTTTCTGCATATGCTTTGAGATAAAATGTAACTGGCATGTATTTCATTTTGCACTGATTTACGGTTTTGAAAAAAACTGGTTTATTTCTGACATGTTATTTCTTTCTGTGACTGAAGTTGATACTGGAGTAGAAAGCATACAACAAAATAAGACAAACGGGGTGTGTACCAGTGAAAGCAAAGGCTGAAACTGTTCAAGATTCACAGAGCAGTTTATTTATTTATTATTTATTTTACATTTGTTAACCAGGCTAGTCTAGCTGGATATATGTCCATTTTCAGTAGAGGCCCGGGGAGAAAAGCTCCAAGCATGAACGGTGCGAAAGTTAACAATGTATAGGCATAAGAAGGATTACAGAATAATTTAGTATTAGTCTTAAAAAGAGAATTCATGATACATTATTGAACTACAACAGTTAACAATTTATAAACATACATAGCTATCATAGCGAGTAGAATAGTCTAAAGGAGTAAATAAAAATACATTTCAAATTATAGCAAGTTTAATAGAGACTCTACTAACTGATTATGCATCACACAGTAGAAGGTATGTGCAAGTCTCAGGTAGGGAGGAGAGGACAAGTGGTGTGGTGGACAGTTCAATACAGCTGCTCTTGATCTGTCACACTGAATTGTATGCCACATCTATTGTTGGGTTTTGCACAGTCCCTTTTCAGGGGCAACTCAAGAGCAAAGTCTGTTTAAGTAACTTGCTCAAGGCCACACAGCTGGCAAATGAGGGCTTAGAGAATCAAACCTGTACCACAGGAAGTCCAGCTCACAGCCTTAGCTCTCTGCACTAACTGCCAAAATCATGCTTATTTTTCTATTTACATCACTTTTTTTAAATTTCTTGCAGTACATAAAAACTTCTAAGGTATTCATGTTCCTTTCCTTTTTTCTTCGTGGGAGTACATATTAAGATTCTTTAGTTACTCTGGGAATGTCTGCTGGCACAGAAACAGGATACTTATAATTGTCTCCATTATTAGGCAAGTCATGTGCCATTGGTGGATGGTTAGAGCAATGAGTAGGATGTAAAAATCCCTGAGGCGCTTAAAAAGATGGGAGAGGTAGTTTAGGAGAGAGATCTGTGCAGAGGGCAGCTGCAGAGGGCTATCCTTGTCAGTCAGGTAAACATGGTAGCCATTTTTCCATACAACTAGCAACAATGAGAAATTCAAGTCCACGGTTCAGACCCAAAAGTATTTTATTCTCTAGCACCTCGGAACAAAACCTTCCAGGAGTTACCTGGTAAGTTACCTTGGTAGCCATTTTTATCTTTTATGTCAGCTGTATTTGTGCATTTGGGATCTACTTTATTAACTCGAACATTCAAAAGTTCAAATGCATAAAGATCGACACATATGCATCGAACTCTTAAACGATTGAAAGTTAATAAAGAAAAAAAATACACAATGCGCCCCCCACAACCCCCGCTACTTAAATATACCAACTCCGAGATCGCACTACATCGAAGTAAATGGAAATCTCCACCTACGGAGATTTCCGTTTACAGTTTTCGACGGCTTGCACTTTCGATGCATATGGTTCGATCCATATGTATTCTCGGTTTTTCGCTTTCACATAAATAAACTAGACCCTGCATTTGTACTTGTTTGTTCTCATCTGAACTGGGACAGTTTACTTTTGAAATTATTTTGGTAGGTACTTCCAAGGCCTAAACCCATAAAGTAGCACCTGTTAATGACTGGACTGCAATTTACCAGAGGTTCTCTCACTACTTGCCTCAAAAGCATGAGTATTTCACCTTCTGCTTAAGATGGTGTGGTCTGTAGAAATGCATACATAATACAGCGCTGGTCGTATCCACTGTTTACAGACAATGATCACAAGCTCTTCATTTCTGTTATTGTTGCCTAATTGTTTCTTTTTTTTCAACATAATATAAGCTTTAAAATGCATATGGATAAGAAACCAGGAATAAATATAACAAGACAAAACTCTATCACAGCCATGATTTACAGTATTATTAAAGTAGGAAGGGTGTGTTCAATGATAGTCTAAGGTCCATAATAACAAAAAGCATAGATCATAATAGTCTTTGCCTGCACTATTGTGTCACAGACAAATGTTGCTCCCTAAGCTCACGTCTCTTCCACTTGCTGTCCATAGAGTCTTGGTCACTACAAAAAGCAGACATCAGTCTCTTGTAAATGTTTTTAGGCTATTTGAATGAAGAATTTAGCTATTTAACCTTGTTCATTGGTGAATACTAGGCTAATTGCTTTTTAAGACAAAGACCAAAGTCACTAAAATGGAGGAAAAACAGTCTGGAAATAAATACAACAAAATAATCAGAAAGCAGCATCCAGATGTGGGCAGACTCCAACTCCTGAAAGGAAACCACACACCAAGAGTATAAAACCACCACAAATACTTTTATTTAAGCTTCTAAATTCACAATTGGCTTTTCATCCACAAAGTAGAATTCATCAGATTGAAAAAACACTGCACTAAAGCCATTGTTATATTAAAACTATATCATTGCTTCTCAATGAGGCTAATTAGTCATAATAAGGTCTTAAAGGCATCCTTTCCAAGTACTTGAATAAAAGTCATAAGATGCTGTATAAAAAGCATTAGATCTGAGTAACTGATGTTCAAACAAGCATATTAATAAAGTACATCATAAATAAATAAATAAATAAATAAATAGTATGAAATATTATTTAATAAAAATGTACCTAAACTGCATAGCAGCTAGGATATAAAAAAGCATAATAAATATGTGAAAGAAATGTTAAAAGTATATTTTAAAGAATTAATCATGTTTGAAAATGCAACATAAGTGATGTAAAGAATAATCTTAATTATATTACCATGGTATTATTCTCATCGTAAATTATTTGCCTGTTGTTTTAATACTGGTATTAATGAAACACTGTCATTTGTGCCTTAAAAGTGAGTTGTGTCTAATTTTATTTGCCATATTAATTCTCTTGATTCCAGGTTATCTTCCCATGAACCTCCTCCTGGATTAGTGCTTACTTTCCCTAAAATGGTAAATAGGAAATGTTTAAACCCAGGGCATAAAGTTGAATGTCTAAATAGGGTATTGGTCTGATTGTATTTCAAAATGTCATAACTGTGCTCATATATTCATTTTTTTTCAACTGCCTCTCCATATTGACAACATAAAAGGCAGGACATGAAGAGCAGATGGCTAGCTATACCAGTCCCTTGGTCATACAATTACCACCTTGTGCATACATGATGGATTTAGTCTGGTTAATTGTAAACACTGGCTATTAAGAATATATCTACACTGAGCACAGCTGCCACATTTTCTAGTGCCTTTATTACTTCTCCTATTGGTCTGACTTAATTTCAGTATTTTTAAATTGCTTACATTCTTATATGTGAATATTGGTCTGGGTCCTATGATTTCTTTTAACTTTTCATCACTATTTAAAATACACCAGTACTTATTAATAGTGTCCTTAATTAAATGAGAACTTGTGTTGCATTGTAGAACAAGTTCCCTAGTAAAATCACTTCTCTGGGTTTTAGGGTCACTACCGGTAGTTCCCCCACCACCTTTAACAACATTCTGTAAAGCCATGCCATCTAAACTACTCCTTGAGCCTATATTGTGTGATGTGTCTAAACCTACACCTAATAATGGTTGATATTTTTCCCCCATTCATTAAAAGTTTTTTCAGTGATATTTTCAACAAGTGCCATGGATAGTGCCTCTCCAAAAACATATTTTATAACTTGTTCCTTTCAATGTCAAACAGTGTTCTGTTTGATATCCTTGCCACTCTGACAAAATGGCCTTTCACCAAGTTCCTCTTTTGTATAAAATGGTGCGCACTATTGTAATGTAAGAAACCAATGGAAAAAGTAGTCTTTCTGTTGGAAGAAAAGCAATTTGAATTTTTTTATGGTGGTAATGTTTAAGTAGTTTATCTGGTTTAAGTCAAATTTCAAAAAAGGGGTTGAGTGGTTAATGTAATTAATGAACTCTGGGATTGACAACTGGTATCCTGAACACAGGATAAAGATATTGTCCAATAATCTTAGGTAAAGCTTAATATGCTTTTGGAAAGGAGATCCAAATATAAAGTGCAGTCCCCAGGTCAGCCTTACCAAATTAGCAAAAATGGAGGTGCATACCACCCCCATCGCTACCCCTTTTGTCTGTTTGAAAATCCCTCCATCAAACAAAATATAGTTATTATCTAGAACAATATCCATGCAGTCCATTATTATCCTAACTTGCCAGGGTGTCAGAAAGTCAAAGTGCACCAAAGGTTCATGAAACAATTCCAAACCTGGCTCTTGGGGAATACTAATCAAAAGATCAACTACATCAGTGGTTAATAAAATGATATCTTTATTCCAAAGGGTAGGTTTTATCCTCCCTAAAAAATCTCAAGAGTCTTTGACTATGTGTGTTTGGATATCTTGTACTGTTTTTTTTTAACATTTTGTCTATGAATACATCAAATGGATGTGTTTTTCAACCTGCAGCTGATGCATTTGGTCTGAATTTGGGGGTTGCTGGGTTCTTTATGAATTTTTGGAATATCGAACATAACCAGTTCTTGGATTGGGGTTCTTCAAAACCTTATATGTGTCAAGATTTAGGGCATATTATAAGAAGTCATCTTCTAAAAATTGGTCAAGCTTAAAATAAGACAAATTAACCTCATTAATTGAGGCTGTAGTATACTAACCACTTTTGAGTAAAATTTTCAACATCTCCCCTGAGTAGTTTAGGTTGTCAAACAGAGTCAATCCCCACCCTTATCAAGTTTCATAATACATACAGAATGGTTCCTCTTTATCTCATCCAAAAGTTTGTATTCATCCCTTGTCAAGTTGTATTTCTTAAATCTCATATTACCTTGAACATACAGTCTATAAATATCATGCTCACAGGTATTAGAAAAAAGTACGACAATGGGATGAAGAAATAGGCATAGCAAGTCTTTTTTTCTTTAAGTTACAATCATTAAGAGAAACTTCATTAGAGCTCCCATAATATTGAATTGCAAAGTTCAATTTTCTAGTAAATAACTTGAATTCAATTAAATTGTCAGCTAAGTTATAAGCAGGTGTAGGGACGAAAGTGAACCCTTTTTCAAATAAAGATAAGTATTTATCAGTAATAGCAAGACTGCTATAATTATAAATGATGAAATTGTTTCTTTTTACAATTTCATGATAAGGTTTCAGATGTAAGTCATCAAAAATGTTTAACTCTGTCTCCATCATTCCCTGTTCATCCCCCCACCCCCCGTTCTGACCTGTCTTGTAGTACCCTCCTTGTTTCTCATTCGATTGAACCAGATTGTTCTCCTGCAGGAAGTAGGATTTGCTTGCGAGCCTCTCTGATCTCCAGGGGGGGGGAGACTGTAAAGGGTCCATAAAATCAAAATTGCTGGGATTTGCACCATCATGTTCATCACTTCTAAAAACATCCTCATTATTAGATAAAATGTTATTAATTATGTTATCCTGCATGTTATCCCCAGAAATATGGGAATTTTCTGGTGCTATAATATCATCTGGTTTTCTATACAAAGAAAAGGTTTTTCTAGTTTTGTAATCTAACATCTCTTTCTAGTTTCTTATTTTTCCTTATTTTTATTTTATTTATATATCAATCGACCCTAGTGAAGACATTTTTATATTCCACACCATAAGCAGAAAAAAGCAAATTGTTCCTTATCTTTGTATGTAAATACTTACTTTCTACTTTTAATCCATCAGTGATAGTCTGCTTTTTCTGTATAATAAGGGCTAAAAACTAAAGACCCTGCTTAGTAAATAATTGAATTAAATCTTGATAAAACGTATTGCCAGGGTATACACCATTAGGGAATTTATAGTATCTCAGCCCCTTAGGTACCCTCCGATGAATATACTCACTACCTCATTATGTCATCAGTCCTCATTCCTGGCTTCTGCTGTTTGGGTTCTCTTTTTTGCCTCCTCCTCAGCTCCGCACCTGACTACTGTTACCCATTGGTTGTCTTCACAGCTCCCTCTCCACTCCTCTTTAACATTACAATTGCTATTTATCAATTCGCCTGGATATGACTTCACAGCTAAGCTCTGGTGTCTCAAAGTGCAATGTCAGCAGTTATTCAGATGTTAAGACTGAAGAACAAAATACACATTTAAAATAAAATTACACTTTGGTTACAAAAAAAGAACAGAACATTTACAACACGCATATAAACAATCTCAACTACAATCATTTGATAGCTTGTAAAGTCTCTTTAAACCATTTGACAGTTTACAAGCTGTTACTAAGTGATCACTTTTGCAATGACTTTTAGAAAGGTGGGTGCCAGATGGGTGTGTAGCACAGGGTACCAAATTTCCTTGCTACAGCCCACTATGCCATTCAGTGCTAAGGTGGGCATTCCGTATTAGGGCAAATTTATAAAATAATACAAACTACTTTGGATCCATCAGGGACATAACTAGGGTGGACATTCTTTATTAGGGCAAATTATAAAATAATATAAACCACTTAGGATCCATCAGGGTCATAGCTAGAGTGGACATTCTGCATTAGGGTAAATTATAAAATAATATAAACCATTTAGGCTTTATCAGGGACATAACTATGGTGGACATTCTGCATTAGGGCAAATTATGAAATAATATAAACCATTTAGGCTTTATCCGGGACATAACTATGGTGGACATTCTGCATTAGGGCAAATTATAAAATAATGTAAACCACTTAGGATCCATCAGGGACATTACTAGTGTGGACATTCTGTATTAGGGCAAATTATGAAATAATATAAACTATTTAGGAGCCTTCAGAGATATAGCTATGGTGGACATTTTGTATTAGGACAAATTATAAAATTATATAAACCACTTAGGATCCATCAGAGACATAATTAGGGTGGACTTTCTGTATTAGGGCAAATTATAAAATAATATCAACTACTTAGGATCCATCAGGGACATAACTAGGGTGACCATTCTGCATTAGGGCATATTATAAAATAATATAAACCACTGGAGTTGTCCCCAGGGTGAATTTTCTGTTTCCCATCCACTCATCAAGATTTCTCTTGAAGAAGGGTCAGTGAGGTGCTCTGCTTGACATGTATGGGAAGTCTATTCCATAGCATGGGCAGTCTCTGGGTTATGAACCTGTCCCTCCAGCATGTTCTGTTAATTGTGATAATGAGGTTGAGGTCTCTGGAGCATGTGGTGTGGAGGGATTGAGATTTCTTTAGATGTAACATTTCTGATGGGGCTGGGTCAGACATGGCTTTGTAAGTCAAACACAGATCGCCTCTAAGTAGGGTATATGGGACAGACAATAGTTGGAGTTTTTTGAGTCTGTCCATATAGGACAAGTGTTTAAGGCCTAGGATCATCTTTGTGAGGTACCTTTGCAGCCTGTCTAGTTGTTGCAGGTGTCTAGTGAGGTACATGCCAAATGGGGCATTGTACTTGATGACTGGCCTAATGAGGGAAGAGTACAGGGAGACAATGACCTTTTTCTTCCTGGATGCAAAACCCTTAGTAATGAGATGTACCACATAGAAGGACTTTCTGACCACAGTGCCAATGTTGTGACCAAAAGAGAGGTTGCTGTCAACCTGTGTTCCCAGATCTCTTATAACACCTTCTGTGTTCAGTGGATTACCATCAGTGTAGTAATTCATGATAACTGGGTTTTTCCCAAAGGGGATGACGACACATTTTTTGGCACTGAGCTTAAGGCCATGGTTCTGACACCAGTTACTGGTCTCAGTGAGGCCATTCTGTAGGATGAGAACATCACTTGGGGAGTTAAAAATAGCTCCCAACTTGCAATCGTCTGCGAACTTTGTCAGTCAGAGTCCCTTCGAGTTGGCCTGGACTTCAGAGAAGTAGATACCAAACAGGAGAGGACCCAGGACCGAACCTTGTGAGAATCCACTCGTGACTAGTCAGCAGTCTGACTTGGAGTCAGCTACTTTCACACTGTGGGTTCTATCTATGAGCCAGTTTGCAACCCACCTAGTGATATAGGGGTTGATGCCTAGCTTAGTGAGTTTTTCTATTATTCTTGAGTGGGAAATGGTATCAAAAGCCTTGGCCAGATCAAGGTAGGCTGTATGAACCACCTTGCTTTCATCCACAGCTCTGGTGACTGGCTCAAAGAAGTCAATCAATTTGAGCAGGCATGATCTACCCTTCACAAAACCAACATGTGTGGGATCCAGAATTTGGAGATTCCCTGTATCCTTGTTTATAAGGTCCATGATATTGTGTTCCATAGCTTTTGCATATCAGGCTCATCAGGCTAATGGGACAATAGTTCCCATGGTCTGTAGTTGCTCCTCCTTTGTGGAGAGGGATGACTGTAGCAGTGTGCCATCCGGTAGGGGTAAAGCCTGAGGTGAGACTGTGATTGAACAGGGCACACTGGTGAGGTGCCAGTTCACTCTGTTGTTCATGTAGAACACAGCCAGGGATATTGTCAGGTCCCATAGAAGCTGTATTCTTGGCCTTGGACAGTGCTGTTTTAACCTGTGCAGCAGTAATACTGGGTGCCTGGCAATCTACTGGTATTGTGATTGGTCCTTTGGGGGGATAGGGGTAAAGTTGGCACTGAATCTGTCGGCCAGTATACTGGCAATATCTGTTGGCTTGGTATAGGAGGTACCATTGTGCAGTAGTTCAGAGCAAATCTGGGTATTGCCATGGAGATTCTTTTCATAACTATAGAAGGCCTTGTGGTTGTCTTTACTATCTGCTGCAATTCTGTTTTCATAGCTAGCTTTAAAGGATTTGATGAGGGATCTCAACTTTTTGTTGAGGCTGATATGGGAGTTTTTCCAGTCTTGGGACTTCACCTTATCTTGTATCAGTTTCCTCCTTCTGTTGTAGAGTTTGTTTATGGCAGGGGACCACCAGATTGACTTCCTATTTTTGGAGGAGAGCATCTTTGTTCTATTGGGTATGGTGAGATCCATGCATTTGAGTACATGTTTGTACAGTGCATTGGTGTGTGATTTGGCAGTCATACAACTATTCTTCATTTGCATGGGTACCGGGAAGTTTTCCACTTCTGTTTATAGGAGCCCAAAGTTAGCATTGGAGATGTTTTTCTTGGTGGTTAACTTTGCGGGGAATTCCAAGGTGATTAGTTTGTGGCCGGATCTAACCAGGGAGGAGCTGACTACTGGTGTAGAGCAATGGTCGCCCATGTTAGTAATGACCAGGTCAAGGATGTTGTTACCTCTAGTGGGGGTACGAATGAGCTGGTCCAGGGCATTGGAATTAATAAACTCCAGGAAACGTTGGGCAAGTGTATTGGTACATGAGTAGTTTTCCCAGTTAATGGAGGGGTAGTAGAAGTCACCTAGTAAGAGAGCATTAGGTTGGACCCTAATATTCCCCGGGGTGCTTAGGAACATGGAGTGTAAGTCTTGGGACATGGTTGGGGACCTATAGCAGGCTATGACCTGAATCGCTGTCTTACCCAAGGTTAGCTGCACCTGAATTATCTCTGATGCATTATGTTGGGCTACCAGTCTGGAGGGGTGCACATCCTTTATGAATATGGAAACACCACTGCCTTTGAAGCTTCGATCCAAGTTCTGGGGCCAAAAGGTGTGGAATGAGTTATAGCTTGGTAGTGCAGGGGTGCTTTCTGCTGCCTTGAACCAGGTCTCTGTTACAGCACAAATGTCAATGTTCTCCATTTTAAGGAGTGCTTTGAGTGACTGCATTTTAAGATTTAGACTTCTAGCGTTGAGCAGCATGATCCTGTGATTGCATTTATAGCTGTTACAGTGGTAATTTGGTCTTTGGAACACTGCCTAAAAAGGCACTATAAGGGTGGCAAGAGCCTTGGTCAGTATCCGAAAGCCAAGGGGTGACAAATGCAGGCTGTCTCTGGCAAAGCATTGAGATCTGTCAGTCATGTCATCCCAGGCAATTACTGGATCCCCTTAGAATGACACCAGAAACTTAGCCAATTGTTGAAATCAGTCATTTTCTACTTGTACTGTGGTATCATTCTGGGTGATGGTAGAATGCTGCTCAGGGGATAGGGTCATACCTGCCTGGGCTACATAATCCGAGAGCTCCTCTGTGTCTCTTTTCATGTAGTCCAGGTAGGTACGTCCCAAATCATTCACAACTGCATGTACAGTGACAGAGTCATATTTGTACCTGTTGTTGAGGGACCTGAGTGTGTGCGTTATGTGATGAATCCTGGCACATGATAAGCAGATGACTGCTACTGTCACCATATTCAACCTAGTGAGTGGGACATCAGTGTGCCTCACTGTCGAATCACCTATGACTATTGTGTTGGGCGTGCTGTTTTGCCTTAGGGGCTTTGGTTGAGTAGCACACTGTTTATGAGAGTTATGTGTCTCGTGATTAGTGTTGTGTTGTGCCTTTCTGCCTTGGAGGTCTCTGCTGTTTAGGTAGATTTTTATTGAGAGCCTCCGCAAAAGTGGGTGTGTGGTTTGTGTTTTTATGTGAAGGCAGTGCTGGTGTGTGTTCTGGAGGGCTATGTGTTCCATGTGGTGTGGTGCAAGTATTGACCTTTTCCTCTTGACCAGCTGTTCCAGTCTTGGCTGGAGAGAGCGTGGCTTCCAGTTTGGATATATAAGTGCATCTCTTGCAAGTCTGATTGTTGGAAAGTAAAAGGAGAGGGTTGTCGGTGTACATGAGGCAGTTGCTACATTGCCTCAAGATGCCTAAGTTCTCCAGGTTAATAGGAGTAAGCACAGGGAACTGACCTTTAGACATGCCTGGAGGGGTGGGCACTGATAATAAGTACTGGATCTGTTTCCTTGTAGAACATTTAGTGCTGGTAGCATTTTTGTGTGCTACAATAATTGCTACAAGAAGTTTGGTAAAGTGCTAGACTAATAAGCTAGTATAAGTGCAGGAGAGGAGAGAACTAGTAGATCTAAGGGACAAATTCAAGAGCAGACTTTGGCACTGCTCAGGAGCTTACAGCAAGTCTGTATCTGGACTAGACTAGTTACAGGAAAGGTGGGAAACAAGTGCAAATGTGGGCTTTTAAACCAGTAAGTTGAGAGAGAGAGATGGAAAAACTCCCCAAATAGCCAATAAACTACAATTTCTGGGCCAGAAACCACTCCTCTTGTGGTAGATAAGCTACCCAGTGCTTACCACTCCCACTGATAAGCTAGAAGGCTTCCCTCCAACACAGAAAGGCTTGGGGGGCTCAGAAGCTTACAAACAGTCCTGGATACAGCAAATATGTATCTGGACTAGACTAGTAACAGGAAAGGGGGGAGACAAGTGCAAATGTGGGCTTTTAAATCAGAAAGTTGAGAAAGAGATGGAAAAATTGCGCAAACGGCCAACAACTACAATTTCTGGGCCAGAAACCACTCCTTATGTGGTAGATAGGCTACCTATTGCTTACCACTCCCACTGATAAGCTAGAAGACTTCCCTCCAACACAAAAAGGTTTGGGGGGGGGGGCAGGAGCTTACAAACAGTCCTGGATACAGCAAATCTGTATCTGGAGTAGGCTAATTACAGGAAATGCAGGAAACAAGCTTAGATTTTTTTCTCTTAGTAAAGTGAAAAAGGTGAAAACAGGAACAGAAGATAATTCAAGGTTAAGAACCTAAGTGGCTTGGCCTTCTCAAATGTTCTCTCTGTGTTAGGTAGAATGAACTAATGACACTTGACTTGGAGGAGTGTCCAAGATCAAATTTACAGTATAGGCGGGCAACTGCAAAGCCTCCAAGTATAAGAACAAGACACCAATAGGGAAGGCAGGTGGGAAACTATTACAGGTACTAACTGTAGCCACTAAATTAAAGTTTTAAACAAAATAAAGAGCAAAGATACTCTATAGAAGGCTTTTAACTGCAAACAAATCAGTTATATGATACCTGACTACAACACTGAAACCTCACAAAAAAGCACAAATGCACAAGAAAAAACAGATAGAGCACTCACAAACAATAAATACAACTTTTCAGTATGAAAAAGCAGTTTACAGTTAAATAATTCAGTAAATATGCTATTAGAGTAATGAAACAGTATCTAGCAATGAAAAATACAGTTAAAACAGTACATAAATGCAGTGAAACAGTAAAAAAGCTTTATAACAGTGCACATTGTAGTAGATTAGCTGTATAGCACAATTATAAGAGTTAAAAAAGTGCAATTCAATGAAATAAGTATAAAAAATAACTTATTCTACTCTTGGAATCTTAAGGAATTTCTGCTTAGTCCCAGTGATGAATCACCAATTCTACAGCCTGGTAAATACAAGCACAGCCACTTACAGACACAGGGTTTATATACCAGAAAGGATGGAAGAATCTAGAAGCTCAAATTACTACTCAGTCCTACTATCCCCTACTGTTACACCAATCACTCATGCTAGAGAAGGTCAAGAAACCCTGTTACTCTCAATAATAATGTAGACAACACACTGTCAGCACAAGATGGCTGCCAGAAACACAGGAAACTCAACAAACAAAACTACCCGGTTTGGACAACAGCAGGCCTCTATCAAGATTACCTGAGTAGAACACAGAAACCTCAAAATAAATGCACAGAAAGAACACTCACAAACAGAAAATACAAGTCTCAGTATGAAAAAGTAGTTTACAGTTTAGTAATTCAGTAAAAATGCAGTTACAGTAATGCACACTATTACAGCTACTAGCTGTAGCCACTAAATCAAAAAGGAGCAAGGAGACTGTAGAAAATACTTTTAGATTCTTTATTAGGGCAAATTACAAAGTAATATAAACCACTTAGAATCCATCAGTGACATAAACTAGGATGGACATTGTGTATTAGAGCAAATTACAAAATAATATAAACCACTTAGGATCCATCAGGGACATAACTAGGGTGGGCCATTTTGTATTAGGCCAAATTCTAAAATAATATAAACCACTTATGATCCATCGGGGACATAACATGGGTGGACATTCTGTATTAGGACAAATTATAAAATAATATAAACCACTTAAGATCCATCATGATATAACTATGGTGGACATTCTGTATTAGGGCACATTATAAAATAATACCAACCAGTTAGGATCCATCAGGGACATAACTAGGGTGGACATTGTGTATTAGGGCAAATTTTAAAATAATATTAACCACTTAGGATCCACCAGGGACATAGCTAGAGTGGACATTCTGTATTAGGGCAAATTACAAAAATAATATAAACCACTTAGGATCCATCAGGGACTTAGCTAGGGTGGACATTTTGTATTAGGGCAAATAATAAAAATAATATAAACCAGTTAGGATCCATTAGTAACACAGCTAGAGTGGACATTCTGTATTAGGGCAGATTACAAAATAATATAAACCACTTAGGATGCATCAGGGTCATAACTAGAGTGAACATTCTGTATTAGGGCAGATTATAAAATAATATAAGCCACTTAGGCTCCATCAGGGACATAACTAGAGTGGACATTTTGTATTAGGGCAAATAATAAAGTATATAAACCAATTAGGATCCATTAGTAACACAGCTAGTGGTCCTGCTTTGGTTGCTGTCCCTTCTTCCATGACGTCAGGTCATCAGGGGTATGAAACATGCAGCCAATGCCATTACATCAGTCTTTCTTGCCGTGCGGTGCCCGAAGCAGAAGCAGTTTGCAAGTGCCGGTCGGCTGACTCCTGAAATTTTCATTTTCGAGCTTCAGTACCGAAGTCTTCAACTAAAGCTAAGTACCTCATTGGGGAAACCTTTTCTTGCTCCTTACCGATGTCAGTAAAAGTTAATAATTGCATTACTTGTAGAAAGCAAATAGCTCATAAAGATTTTCATTCATACTGTATTCCTTGCCTAGGCCCTGACCACGACGTACCTTGCTGTCAGTTTTGTGCTTTATTTAATCAGCGCACTATCCGTCATCGGTATATTTTCGCCTATAAATATTTCGGTTCTCTGTTTAATTATCCAGAAATGCCATTGGTTAGCCATCCGACTACCGGGATTCCAAAAAAACCGCAAAGATAAAGACAGAGACAGGCCGTTGAAGTCCAAAACTGCCGATGGAGCTTCTCCTAAGCCAGTCGCCAGTTCGTCGGTACTCAGTGAGGCACTTTCACAGCCCCTGATACCCGCTACTTCTGATTCGCAACCCTCTACTGAGACCCATTCAGAGTCCAGTATGCCACGAGATGTTTCAACTGGGGAACCCGCAGATGTCTCTACCTTGGATGGGTCCGGAGCCGCTGTGCAGGCACCGGCTTCTGAGGGTGTATTCAGGCCTACGGACTTGCATATTAAACTGACACCTCCTTCTTCTCTTAGGCCTAAATCTCGAACCATGCCTAAAAAACCGACCCCCAGGCCACATGCTCAGGCCTCTATGCCTAAAGAACAAATTATAAGAATGGCTAATAAGATCTAATAACTCTAATCAGGGGTAGCCACCCACCCCCCCCTTTTCTAAAAGGCCTAGGATCGAAGTGGTTTATGAATCTTCTGACCAGGATTCTGTTTTTTCTGATTCTTCTGATGATCTGGAGTTGCCCCTATCTACTTATGAGGATTTTGATGCAGAGGACTCCATTCCCCCTGCTTCCACTCCAGAGGATTTTTCTTTTGGGGAAACCTTACATAGTCTAAGGGAGCATTTCCACTGGGAAAGCCATGATTTTTCTGATTCAAAAAAGAGGCTTAGAGATTTCTTACTCCTACCTCAGCATAGGCCTTTAGCTATTCCTCCTGTACTAGACATTGTTGATGATGCTTTTTCGGAATCTAGTTTGGCCCCTGAATCCTTGCCTCCTGCTCCCAGAAAACCAGACAGATACTACAGGGTCCCTAAGTCACACAAATTCCTTTTTAAAAATCCTATTGCGGATCCAGAGACTATTTCAAAGGGGCTCAAGGGCATTAAGGCTTCTACTGCTAAAAATCCTACCCCTTCTGATAGAGACTCCAGGGTGCTGGATAGATTGGGTTAGAAGGTTTACACTTCTGCAACCTTGGCCATTAGGGCTTTAAATTGCCAGTTTCATATGTTAAAATATCAGCAACATGTTATTGGATTGCTTAAACAGAAAATAATGTTGATTCCTGACTGTGTGGAAATTAAAGAATTAGAGGATTTAATGCATTCTGCTGAACAAGTTGGAAAACATACTTTGCAATGTGGTTTTGATTTATTAGAGGCCTCTTGCAGGGCCGCTGTCACTGGGTCTGTGCTCAGAAGGCATGCTTGGCTTAAGGAGCAATCTTTGCCTGATCATGTTAAAGCTAAATTGTTGGATGCTCCCTTAAATCAGGACCGCCTGTTTGGCAACAAGGCTGAGGAAGTTCTTAAAAAGATGGAAGATAAAGCTAAACCTATGCAAACTGTTAAAGATTTCTTACAAGTTCAGCCTCCTAGATTTAGTAGGCACAGCAAATACCCCAGGTTTTAGTTCCAGGGGACACACAGGACTAGGCAGTGGGGGGGCCCCCACTTCCAAATCTGGGAGTAATAAGACTCCCCCCTATGGAAAACTGTCTCAATGACTTCCTTTTAAAAATTTCCAAGTACTTATCAACTGACTGCCCCTTTGAGGGGAAAGATTGCTCTTCATGCAAAGAACTGGGAACTCATTACCCAGGGCAAACAGGTTTTAAATATAGTGTCCCAGGGATACAGATTTCACTTCCACACATTGCCAACACCAAGCGGGTGGCTGGACCTACCCCCAAATCAGTGGGCAGAGGCCCAAAAACAAGTACTTTCTCTCTTAAGCATGGGGGGTATTCAACTGGTACCAGAAGAGGAAAAGGGACAAGCTTTTTACTCGAGACTTTTCCTGGTACCCAGAAAAGACAATTCATGGCATCCTATCCTGGACCTGTCTACTCTAAACACCTTTTTGGAGATTCCAAAATTCAAGATGCTGACTCTTCACCAATTATTTCCTATGCTAGGCAAAGATGCCTGGTTGGCAACACTAGATTTAAAAGAAGCATACCTGCACATCCCAGTCAGGGAATCTTGCAGAAGATACCTACGCTTCAAAGCAGGCTACATGCACTATCAGTTCTCTGCACTGCCCTTTGGCTTATCTACTGTGTCAGGGGTATTCACAAAGTGCTTGGCTCCAGTTATTGCATTTTGCAGGTGAAGAAATATTCAGATATACCCATACCTTTATGATTGTCTAATTCAGGTAGAAAACCAGGATGTATTTTTGAATCATTTGGCCTTTGTACAAAGCGTTCTAACTTGTCTGGGGTACACCATAAACAAAAAGAAATCACTCCTGTTACCCTGTCAACAAATTATATTCCTGGAAGCAAGCTTGAATACAACTTCCCAGATGGCCTACCTCAAGCCAGAGAAACAAATTCATTTGACAACCTACTTCAAACAAGTGGCCACAAAACCCCTGCTTTCTGCAAGACAAATACTGAAAGCCTTGGGGTTCATGACCTCCTGCATTCTTCTAATTCAATATACAAGACTGCATATGAGGAAACTACAGTGGTATCTAAAAAGCCTATGATGTCAACATTCTCAGGATCTAGAAGCAATGATTCCTATCATACCTTGCCTATCAGACTATGCATGGGGGGCTCACCTGGCAGGGAAGTGCATTCAGGGCAAATGGAACCCAAGTCAAATGCACCTGCATATCAATCAAAAAGAACCATTAGCTGTACAAAATGCTCTGACAGCTTTCAAGGACCACATTCTTCCAGGACAACTAATGGTAAAGATGGACAACACCACTGTTATGTGGTACATAAACAAGCAGGGGGGGTACACATTCTTACCCCCTCTGCAGACTAGCCATGGCATTGTGGAACACAGCCTTGAGCTACCAAGTGCACCTACAAGCTCAATTCCTGCCAGGAAAGTTAAATACACTGGCAGATGGACTAAGCAGAAACCTCATGGACCCACATGAGTGGAAACTGGAACCAAGGATTTTCAACATGTTGACAAGCAAATGGGGGAGCCCTGATATAGACCTGTTTGCCTCTCCCCAGAACTACAAATTAGACAAATTTTGCACAAGGACTCCCCACAAACAAGCCTGGAAAGTGGATGCTCTGTCCTTCAGCTGGAAAAAACCTATCAGTCTATGCCTTCCCCCACTCTGCCTCTACTCTCCAAAGTACTACTAAAAATCAAACAGGACAAACCAAGGATGATTTTGATTGCTCCAGACTGGCTATGCCAACACTGGTACCCCCCCCTGCACAGTGTGTCATGGTTATCCCCATGGCACCTGCCTCATACTCCTTCCCTGTTGTCTCAGCAGGAGAACCAGATTCTGCACCCTTAACTTCTAACACTGAACCTTGCAGCCTGACTAATTACATAATCGCTCCTTTACCATAGGTTCATAGGTTCATAGGTAGATACTAGGTTATCGGCCCAAGGGCCTATGTAAGCCTAGCCAACAAGGTTCCCTGGCTTATGACACCCAAGAAAGTTATTTTCCTGTGCCACTGTCGAGCAGAGACACAGAAGTGATCCCCGGGGGTGTTTTTCCTATTTCCCATCCACTCATCAAGATTTTTCTTGAAGAGTGCTAATGACGAACTTTGCTTGACATAGATGGGTAGCCTGTTCCAGAGTATGGGAAGTCTCTGGGACAGGAATGTATCCCTCCAGCATGTCCTGTTTATTGTGGTGACAAGGTTTATGTCCCTAGAGCGTGTAGCTCGGAGGGATTGGGATTTCTTTAGGTGTAGCATGTCCAACAGCTCTGGGTTTGACATAGCTTTATATGTTAGGCAGAGATCACCTCGGAGTAGGTGATATGCTATGGAGTAAAGCTGGAGTTTTTTAAGGCGGTCAGTGTAGGGCATTTGTTTGAGGCCAGTAATCCTCTTTGTGAGGTACTTCTGTGGCCTTTCCAGCTGCTGCAGATGTCTTGTGAGGTACATTCCAAAATGGGTGTTGTACTCTATAATGGATCTAATGAGTGTCGAGTAGAGGGGAACAATGACCTCTTTTTTCCTGGATGAGAACCCTTTTATGATGATGTGTGCCACATAGAAGGACTTCCTGACTACTGTGGCAATGTAACTATCAAAGGAGAGATTACTGTCCACCTGAGTCCCAAGGCCTCTTATCACGCATTCGGTGTTAATTAGATTGCTGCCTATGTGGTAGTTCATGGGTACAGATTTTTTACCAAAAGGGATGACCCTGCACTTTTTGGATTGAGCTTGAGGCCATGGCTGTGACACCAGGCATCTGTCTCAGCGAGGCCCTGCTGTAGGATGTCCACATAATTTGGGGACTTGACTATGGCTCCTAGTTTGCAGTCATCTGTGAACTTCATTAGCCAGAGGCCTTCTGTGTTAGCCTGTACTTCAGAGAAGTATATACCAAACAGGAGAGGTCCTAGGACGGAACCCTGTGGTACCCCACTTGTCACTGCTTTGAGGTCAGATGTGGAGTCTACAACTTTTACAGTTTGGGTTCTGTCAGTGAACCAGTTGACAACCCATCTTGTGACGTAGGGATTTATACTTAGTTTAGTGAGTTTAGCTATAATTCCAGAATGGGGGATGGTGTTGAAAGCCTTGGCGAGGTCAAGATAGGCTGTGTGAACCACCTTACCCTCATCTACAGCTTTGGTGACTGCCTCAAAGACGTCAGTCAGCTTCAGGAGGCATGATCTGCCTTTCACAAACCCGAACTGGGTGGGATCCAGAGTTTCGAGGTTACCAATGCCTTTGTTTAGGAGTTCCATGATGATACGTTCCATGGCCTTGCATACCAGGCTCATCAAGCTAATAGGTCGATAGTTCCCGGGATCAGTGGTGGCTCCCCCTTTGTGGAGTGGGATAACTGTTGCTGTGCACCATTCAGTGGGCACAAAGCCTGATGCGAGGCTATTATTGATCATGGTGCAAGTGGGGAGCCAGTTCGTTCTGAAGTTCATGTAAAACGCAGCCTGGGATGTTGTCCTGTCCCATGGATGCTGTGTTTTTGGCTTTAGAGAGTGCAGCTTTTATCTGCGTAGTTGTGATTACAGGGACTCTGCATTCTTCCTGTATAGATATGGGCCCTGTAGGGGGTGAGAAGGGGGTGAAGTTAGCGCTGAACCTATCTACCAGGATGTTGGCAATATCAGTTGGTTCTGTAATTTTTGTGCCTTTGTGCTGTAACTCAAAGCAGATCTGGGTGTTGCCATTGAGATTCTTGACATAGCTGTGGAATGCTTTGTGGTTGTCCTTGGAATTAGTGGCAATTTTATTTTCGTAGCTAGCTTTGGAGGATCTTATAAGGGATCTCAGCTTCTTACTGAGGCTGACCAGGGAGCTCCTCCACTCATGGGATTTTACTCTCTTTTGCAACAGTTTCTTCCTTCTGTTGTACAGTTTATTTATGGGAGGGGACCACCAGATTGGCTTCCTTTTTTTGGAGGATAGCATCTTGGTTTTGTTAGGGATAGCATGATCCATGCACTCGTATAAGTGCTTATAGAGTGCATTTGTGTAGGATTCAGCAGTTGTAACTGTATTGTCCATCTGCATGGGTGTCATGAAGTTCACCACTTCTGTCTTAAGAAGCATGAAGTTGGCTTTGGAGAAAATTTTTACTGTGGTTTCCTTAATGGGGGATGGGGGCAGGATGTGGATATCAAGGGTGATTAGCTTATGGTTGGATCGGACCAATGAGGAGCTGACTTCAGGTGTGGAACACCTGTCACTCATGTTGGTAATGACTAGGTCTAGGATATTGTTGCCCCTGGTGGGGGTGTGGATAAGTTAATCCAGGGCATTGGAGTTTATGAATTCCAGAAAGCATTGAGCTAAGGAGTTGGTACACGAGTAGTTTTCCCAGTTAATGGTTTGGGTAGTTGAAGTCGCCCATTATTAGGGTGTTTGGTTGAACCCTAATATTTTCCAGTACATCAAGAAAAGATGAGTGGGAATCCTGGGGCATGGTGGGGGATCTGTAGAAAGCTACAATTTGGACTGTAGTTTTGCCCAGAGTTAGTTGCACTTGGATAACCTCGGATGCATTATGCTGAGCAACTAGCCTGGAGGTGTGGATATCCTTAATGAATATGGGCACACCTCCACCTTTGGTGTTTCGGTCCAGGTTACATGGCCAAAAAGTGTGGTATGAGTTATAGCCTGGTAGTGCAGGGGTGCTCTCTGGAGCCTTGAACCAGGTCTCAGTCACTGCACAGATATCGATGAAGTGCCTTGAGTGAGTGCATTTTGAGATTTAGACTTCTAGCATTGAGTAGCATTACCCTCAGTTTTTGCTTGCCTGTTCCTGTTACAGTGGTGAATTTGTTATTTGAACCTTGCCTAAAAAAGGCACTATAGGGGCAGCAAGAGACTTAGCCATTATCTGGAATCCCAGAGGCAACAGGTGCAAGCCATCTGTGGCAAAGCATCGTGGTCTGTTGACCATGTCATCCCAAGCAGACAGATTCTGGATCCCCTTAGAATGACACCAGAAGCTTAGTCAATTGTTGAAGTCAATAATTTTGTCTTTGTACTGCGGTATCATTCTGGGCGATGGCAGAATGCTACTCAGGGCTAGGGTCATACTTGCCTGGGCTACAAGATCAGAGAGCTCTTCCATGTCTCTTTTCATGTAGTCCAGGGAAGTACGTCTCAGGTCTTTCACACCAACATGGACTATGACAGAGTCACATTTGTACTTGTTGTGGAGTGACCTGAGTGCGTGGGTTATGTGGCGGATCCCGGCACCTGACAGGCAGCTGACAGTAACCTTCTCCTTGTTTAGCCTGGTGAGTGGGACATCAGTGTGCCTGACTATAGAGTCACCTATGACTAGTGTGTTAGGTACGTTGTTTTGCCTTATTGGCTGTGGTTGAGTGGCACATTAAGTCTGTGGGCTATGTGTCATTTGGGTTGTGTTGGGGGATTGAGGTTGTTTGCGTTTCTGCTTTGGAGGTCTCTGTTGCTTAGACAGATTATTATTGAGAGCCTCCGCGAATGTTTTTGTGTTACTATGTGTGGATTTTGGAGGTGTAGATTTAGTGAGACTATGTGATGAGTGTGTTGTGGTGCAAATGTTTACCTCTCCTCATGACTGTCAAGTTCAGGCTTGATTGGAGAGAGCTTTACCTCCAGTTTGGCTAGATAAGTGCATCTCTCACAGGTTGTAGTGTTGGGTGGTAAGAGGAGAGGGTTGTCTGTGTACATGAGGCAATTTCTACAAGATGCCCAGATTCATCAGATAGACAGGAGAGAACACTGGGAGCTGACCCTTGGACATGCCAGAATAAAAATCTATTTTCCTCTAGTTAAGTGAGGAAAGTGAGTACAAGAGCTGTTTTCTCTAAGCAAGTGAGAAAAGTAAGTACAAAAACTGTTTTCCTCTAGGAAATGAGGAAGATTGAGTGATATAGTAATTAGTAGCTTATTTAGTGTTTACAAGTTCTGAACAAGTGCTGAGCATGAATAAGCAAATTTAAGTGCTAAAACTAAGAATCTGTATCTGCACTAGATGAGTTACAGGACAGAAACAAGTGCAAATGCAGGCTTTCAAATCAGAAAGTTGAGACAGATGGAAGAGATTGCCCAAACGGCCAATAACTACAATTTCTGGGCCAGAACAACTCCTTATGTGGTAGACAGGTTAACTAGTGCTCAGTAAACCTGTGATGGATATCATTTTAGAGGCAAAAAGGCCTAGCACTAGAAAATCCTATGCGGAAAAATGGAAAATATTCTGTGCCTGGAACCAATCTCAAGGGATAAGCACAGCAGCGCCCAATTTATCTCAGATTTTACAATACTTAACTGAGATGGTTCACAAGTGTCTGCCTTTTTCCTCCATTAAAATCCATGCCTCAGCCATTTCAGCTCATTATAACACAGAACCCCCCCCCCCTCTCATCCACTGCTCAAGCAGTTCCTCAGAGGGGCCAAAAATTTGAGACCACAAAGGAGAGCACCAACCCCAGCCTGGGACCTTAACTTTGTTTTGGAGAAACTCACTCTACCTCCTTTCGAGCCAGCTGCTACTGCAGACTTAAAATTTCTTTCTTGGAAAACAGCTTTCCTTTTAGCAATCACTTCAGCTAGGAGGGTATCTGAATTACAGGCCCTTATGGCAGTGGAGCATTTCATCATCTTTCATACGGACAGGGTGTCCCTCAGAACCAATTTGTCCTTCTTGCCCAAGGTGGTATCCAGTGTGGCTCTTAATCAGTCCATTCATTTGCCAACCTTCTTTCCCAATCCACAGAACAAAGGGGAATGGATACTGCATTCCTTAGATGTGCACAGACAACTCAGATTCTACTTGGACAGGACTAAACCTCAAAGGAAATCTGAACAACTGCTGGTAGCATTTGCTGCAGGGGATCAGACCTCACTCCACCAGGGCTGCATCTACCTCTGCAGCCTTTCTCAGAGGCGTCCCTACCAGGGACATCCTAGAAGTTGCTACCTGGAGTTCTGTACATAATTTCACCAAGCATTACCATTTGCCAATTTTCTCTAAATCCAGAGCTGGCTTTGCCACTGCAGTCTTGCAGGGCCTTATAGCTGGTCATAATGCTATCTAAATTCCTCCTCCCAACCACAGCTTTGGGAATATACCCAAATGTAATGACTGCAACAGTCAAACACGAAGAATATAGTACAGTTGTGTACACTTACCATAAATGTAGGTGTTCGAGTGTATTCACTGTTGCAGTCCTGGTTACCCTCCCTCCAGCCCCCTAACTTCTTTTGGCTATACCTCTAGTTTCCTGTACTATGCTTAAAAGCCTTTTTGGTGTATTTTCTTTTTGTTGGAGGTATATCTTTGCACTTTTATATTTAATTGCTCCCCATTAGGGGGACACCTGACATCTGGGGCAAGAAAAACTGATGTAATGGCGTTGGCTACATGTTTTATACCCCTGACGACCTGACGTCATGGAAGAAGGGACAGCAACCGACGCAGGAACCAAGACTTTGTTAATCAGGCCGACTGAGGGCTACCTGCAAGCAGATAACCCAAATGTAATGACTGCAACAGTGTATACACTCGAACATCTACATTTATGGTAAGTGTACACAACTGTACTTTCCTGATACTTGCTTAGAAGGACTACCTTATAACCAGCAATGAAAACTGAAGGGTAGAAATTATAGAGCATTTTAATTTTGGTTTCCCTCTTTAGTTGCTGTTGGAGCAAGTAGCATGTCATTACAACTGATTATATTTATGTACTGCATAAATTGTATACTGCGTAAGTGTGCAGGTTAAAAATTAGTATGTGGTCTAACCACATTCACAAATATTTGTATACTGCTGTATATTAAGCAAGATGCATGTCTGACAGCACAGAGAATTTAGACTATGAACTGTTTGTGAGCTATTGTATATCCAAAAGTACAGGGTTTGATTCCTCCCATCTCTGTTTGCCTCCTCTGCAACTTTGAACAAGTCACTTAACCTGACAATGCTCCTGCAACACCCTTGAAAAGGGTTTCATGTGTCCATCAGACTTATTGGTTAATAAATATGTGAAAAATGTGTGGGGGAAATGGGGAAAGGATTTTGTAGGTAGGGGAGATTAACCTTTTGTGTCTTTTTTAGAACATGAAATGAAGTTACTTGCATCTTGATAAGCCATACACGTAAACTATGTGCTTGATTTGCTGACCAGATGACAAAGTCTTCCAAATAAAGAAGTCAGTCAGCAAAGGTGATAATGTCATGGTATTTGACATGTTGATAAATAATGAGAAACAGCTGCACCTAGAATTGACCATTGAGGCGCTAAGGAGACTTGATTGTATGCTTTGTGGAAGTAAGAACTGATTAGGTAAATCTGTGAACCATCCAAGAATGTCAGTGTGTAGGCCAAAATGGTGCAACAAATTAAAGTAGTTTACAAGCCTAGCCAGAATGTGTTTGGCTTTCGCCACCCATTTTAAATTTATTTTGCTATGCCCTTTTTCGAGTCTAACAGTGACACAGAAGTGATACCCGGGGTAAACTTACGATCTCCCATCCACTCATCAAGATTCCTCTTGAAGAGGGTCAATGAGGGACTCTGCCTTACCTGGACTGGGATTTTATTCCAGAGTGAAGGGAGCCTCTGGGTTATGAATCTGTCCCTCCAGCATGTCCTATTTATTTCAGTGCTGAGGTTCAAGTCTCTCGAGCGCGTAGCTCGATGGGATTTGGATTTTCTGAGGTGCAGCATGTCCATTAATTCCAGGTTGGACATGGCTTTATACATCAGGCACAGATCGCCTCTGAACAGGTGGTATGCCACTGAGTAGAGCTGGAGTTTCTTTAACGGGCAGCATATGGCATCTTTTTGAGCCCTGTGATCCTCTTGGTGAGGTACTTTTGGGGTCTTTCCAGTTGCTGCAGGTGTCTGGTAAGGTACATACCAAAAAGGGCATTGTACTCAATTATGGGCCTGATGAGGGATGAGTAAAGAGGCACGATGACCTCCCTGATCTAGATGTGAATCCCTTCATGATTAGGTGGGCTATATAAAATGTTTTTCTAACCACTTTGGCTACATGGTTGTCAAATGAGAGATTGCTATCAACTTGGGTCCCCAGGTCCCTAATTACTTCTTCTGTACTTAATGGATTACCACCTATGTGGTAATTTGTGGGCACTTTGTTTTGCCAAAGGGGATGACTATACACTTTTTGGCATTTAGCTTGAGGCCATGGCTCTGGCACCAGTTGTCTGTTTCTATGAGGCCCTTTTGGAGGATTCTTGTGTCGGCTGGAGAGTCGATTATGGCACCCAGTTTGCAGTCATCTGCGAACTTGGTCAGCCACAGTCCTTCCGTGTTGGCCTGTACCTCCGAGAAATATATACTGAACAAGAGAGGTCCCAGGACTGAGCCTTGTGGGACACCACTTGTAACTGGTTTGGAGTCTGACATGGCTCCAGCAATTCTAACCATGTGGGTTCTGTCCTTGAGCCAGTTTGCAATCCATCTAGTGACATAGGGGTTTATATTTAAGATGGTGAGCTTATCTATAATGCCCGAGTAGGGTATTGTATCGAAGGCTTTTGCGAGGTCCAGGTAGGCTGTGTGGACCACCTTCCCCTCTTCAATGGCCGTGGTGACTGTTTCAAAGAAATCAACCAGGTTTAAGAGGCAGGATTTGCCCTTAACAAAGCTGAACTGGGTAGGATCCAGTGTCTGTAGGTCCCCAATATCTTTATTTATGAGGTCCATAATGATCCTTTCCATAGCTTTGCAGACCAAGCTAGTCAGGCTTATGGGGCGATAGTTTCCAGGATCCATTGAGGCACCATCTTTATGGAGAGGGACCACTGTTGCTGTACACCACTCTTTGGGCACATATCCTGTAGTAAGGCTGAGATTGAACAGTAGTTTTATGTTTGGGTTTAGCTCTTCTTGGAGTTCATGTAGGATGCAGCCCGGGACACCGTCTGGTCCCATTGATGCTGTGTTTTTTGCTTTGGAGAGGGCGGCTCTTACCTGAGCATCTGAGATGTCAGGGGGGCAGCACTATGCTGGTATAGATATTTGCCCTTTTGGTGGGGGTTTGCTGAACCTGTCAGCTAGGATGTTGGCAATGTCTGTGGGTTCAGTGTATTTTTTGTCATTTTGGACTAATTCTGAGCATATCTGGGAATTACCACCCAGGTTCCTAACATAACTAAAGAAAGCCTTGTGATTATCCTTAGTGTCCTGTGCAATTTTTCTCTCGAAGCTGGCCTTAGACAATTTTATGAGTGCCCGTAGTTTTTTGCTAATACTGATCAGTGATGCCTTCCCTTTTTGGGATTTTGCTCTATCATTTAGTAGCATCCTCCTTCTATTGTATAGTTTGTTTATGGCTGGGGTCCACCAGACAGGACGTCTGCCTTTGGAGGACTGGGTCTTGGTTTTATTTGGGATCACATGATCCATGCATTCCTGAAGATGTTCATAGAATGCGTTTATAAAGGATTCTGTGGTCTGGGCCGTATTTTCCACAGGCCCGGGGGCTTTGAAGGATTCCACCTTGGTTTTGAGGAGTGTGAAATTTGCTTTAGAGAAGTTTTTCACTGTGGTTTTCTGGGCAGGGGGTGGGGTCGGGATGTGAATATCCAGTGAGATTAGTTTATCGTCTGATCTTACCAGTGAGGGATACACTTCTGGTCTGGAGCATAGAGTCCCCATGTTGGTGATGATCAGGTCCAGTATGTTTTCTCCTCTTGTGGAGTGGTAACAAGTTGTTCCATAGCATTTGAGTTTATAAATTCTAGGAACCTTTGGGCTAGGGTGTTGGAGCTAGAGTAATGCTCCCAGTCTATGTTTGGGTAGTTGTAGTCTCCCAATATAATGGTGTTTGGAGAGACCTTCATATTTTCCAGTGTTCTCAGGAAGGCCGAGTGGGGTTCCTGGGTTTGGGAGGGTGGTCTGTAGCAGGCTATAAACTGGAAGGCAGTTTTACCCACTGTTAGTTGCACATGGATAGTCTCTGATGCTTCGTGCTTTGCCACCAACCTGGAGGTGTGGGTATCTTTGATGAATATCAATACTCCCCCTCCTTTTGTGGTTCAGTCCAAGTTTTGGGGCCGAAAAGCATGGTATGAGGTATAACCTGGTAGTGCTGGGGTGCTCTCAGGAGCCCTGAACCAGGTTTCTGTTACTGCACAGATATCGATGTTCTCCATGCTAAGGAGAGTTTTGAGTGCGTGCATCTTGAGGTTTAGACTTCTGGCATTGAGTAGCATTACTCTTAGTTTCTTATCCCTTGTGATACCTATGGAGGTGGGTTTGTCTTTTGAGCCTTGCCTAAAAAAGGCACTATGGGGGTAGCAAGAGCCTTTGCCAATATCCGAAAGCCCAGGGGTGACAGGTGCAAGTCGTCTCTAGTGAAGCTTCGTGGCTTGTCGAGCATATCATCCCAAGCTGACAGGCATTGGATCCCCTTTGAATGACACCAGTACTTAAGCCAATTGTTGAAATTGATCATCTTGTCTTCATATTGTGGCATCATTCTTAGTGAGGGTAAGATGCTACTCAAGGTCAGGGTCATACCGGCCTGGGCTACATGCTCAGAGAGCTCCTTTATGTCTCTTTTCATGTAGTCCAGGGAGGTACGTCTCAGGTTATTCACACCAGCATTGACAATGACTGAGTCATATTTGTACTTGCCTTGGAGTGACCTGAGTGCTTGTGTTATGTGGCGGATCCTAGCACCCGACAGGCTGCTCACCATGACCCTCTCCTTGTTCAGCCTGGTGAGCAGGACGTCAGTGTGCCTGACGATAGAGTCACCTATTACAAGTGTATCAGGTGTGTTGTTTAGTCTTAAGGGCTGTGACTGTTCAGCACACTGGCTTTGTGAGATATGTGTTGCACGTGTTTTGTTTTGGGGTAGTGGTTGCTTGGGTGTCTGCTTTGGAGGTCTCTGCTGCTTAGGCAGATCTTTATTTAGAGCCTCCAAGTATGTTTTTGTGTGATTATGTGTTTGGTTTGCTGTCGTGGTAGGTCTATGTGAGACTGGAATTGTAGTGAGTGTGGTTTCCTTCTCCTCCTGACTGGTTATGCCAGTACTGAGTTGAGAGAGCTTTGCCTCCAGTTTGGCTATATGGTTGGATCTCTCACATGTGTTGGAATTTGTTGGGAAGAGGAGAGGGTTGTCTGTGTACATGAGGCAGTTGTAACATTGCCTCAAGATTCCCAGATTCACCAGCTGGACCGGAGAGGAGATTGACAACTGACCTTTGGACATGCTAGAATAATATTGGGAATTCCTTAATAATTGAAAACAAGGGTCAGTGGGGAGTGAGGGTGTAGTGCTTTTAATTTTTAGTGCTGACTTATATAATTGCTTTAGTGAGCAAGTGCCAGGTAACTTAAGTGCAATGTGTTACAGGTAACTTAAATGCAAAAACGACAAACAGTAACTTTCTTTCAAGTGAAACAAGGAAATAAGTACAGTAAGCAATGCAGATATCACTAGTGATCCACAGAAGCTGAGAAGCCGTATTAGGTGGAATTAGCGTTCCAGGGAAATAACAAGCAAACAAACAACAAGCATATAAACAAAGCTAGATTCAGCAGGCCTGGATCTAGTCTATGCTACAGCAAACAAGGTGTACCAATTTCAGTAAGATACAGTTCAAATATTCAGGCACTATAAACCTTTAACCAGAAATTCCCAGCTCAGAAGGGCAGAGTCCAGCCTCTTCTCCCACAAGAGTGCAGACCACGAACCTTCTTAATGTAAAATAACTGGCCTGAAGCCCAAGTGCTTAAACCAGAACTAATACACTTTAAGAATAACAGACACTGGGCTCTCAATCAGCAGTTCCCAACTTAGAAGGATGAAAGCAACCTCTCCTGCCACAACAGTGCATGCCACAAACCTTCCTAATGTAAAACAACTGGTCTGAAGCCCAGTGCTTAATCCAAAAGACTTAGAATGATAGCTACACTTTAATCAAGTTACTACCAAGCAGTAATAAATACAATTGAATACTTTAGAGAATGCCTGGATTAGTGCTCAAGTTACACAAACAAAGCAAGATCCAGCAGGCCCGAATCCAGTCTATGCCACAGCAAACAAGGTGCACCAACTTCAGTAAGAAGCAGATCAGATATGCATGCACTATAAGCCTTTAACCAGAAATTCCCAGCTCAGAAGGGCAGAGTCCAGCCTCTCCTCCCACAAGAGTGCAGACCACAAACCCTCTTAATGTAAAATAACTGGCCTGAAAGCCCAAGTGCTTAAACCAGAATGAATACACTTTTAGAATAACAGACACTGAGCCCTCAATCAGCAGTTCCCAGCCTAGAAGGATGTAAGCTACCTGTTCTGCCACTACAGTGCAGACCACAAACCCTCTCAGTGCAAAACAACTGGTCTGAAGCCCAAGTGTTTAAACCAAAAGGCTTAGAATGAGTTACACCAAGCAGTAATAAATACAACTGAGTACTTTTAAGATGATGCAAAAGTAAAATAAAGTAGGTAGAAACACAAGTACAGTAAAAGCAGATGATTTTTTTTTCTGAACAAGTGCTGAGATCAAAGAAACAGATTTGAGTGCTGAAACTAGAAAACTGGCTAGTTATAAGAAAAAAAAACTAAGCTAGAAGGCTTCCCTCCAACACAGAAGGGCTTGGGGGCTCAGAAGCCTACAAATAGTCTATACCACTTAACAGGAAAGGCAGGAAACAAGCTTAATTTTTTTTTCTGTTTCCCAGATGCTCTCTTTGTACACAGTAGGAGTGCCTGAAATCAGAATATGATCTCACTGCACTCAGTTGAGTGAGCAAATGAGATGGGCATGTAGGTTCTGTGCTGTATTTGCAAAAAAGGGGGTCAAAAAAAAAAGATCATGGGACTGGTCCTTCAGTACACAGTCCAGGAGAGATAAAGATCAACTGTCTAGCAGACAGCTTGAGCAGGAACCTTTTAATGCTTCACTAATGGTCACACAGTCTGGCCACTGCAAAGATAATGCTCATGACATTGGGACACCTTGCTTGTAGTTCTTTTGCCTCCATGACCAATACCAAGTTTGAAAAATTCTCTTTACCACCCACCAGAAAGAGCAGGATTGCACTGACACAAGCAAATTGGTATCCTTCACATGTTCTCTGCTCTTCTTCTGATGACAAGCTTTATTTGCAAGGCTGGAACTGTTTTAGTAACAGAGATTTTGATTGCTGCTTTCCAGGTTTGCATACTTCAGGACTACGTCATTGCCCCCCCCCATTCTTTTTCAACTCCCTTATTTTAAGCATCTGCTGACTTCATTCACCTACTTCATTCACCTAGGAAGACTGATCTGGACCTTTGCTGTGTCACACTGATCTCAGATTATTGTGGTGTGAATATTCAGCTGTTAAACAGCTTTGACAGAGAAATATCCATTTTCACGGCTTCTCAGAAAACCTGTTTAAACAACAAATGGAAATGTTTCTCAATTTCAGCAGCCACTAATGATGTTGAATCCTATTCTTCCATTGCCACTCATCTCTCCATGTCTTTCAAATATTCAAGTTTATTTTGTATAATCATTAGCGGACCAGAGTTCTGCTGTGGCAACCCTTAACCTGGAAAAGCCAAAAGAGTTTATTTTGTATGATTTCACTATTAAAGTTCATCTAGCTGCCATTTTTGGCTTTCTCATTCGTCAAAACACTAAACCTCTAGCTATGGTTAAGGTATGTAGTGCCATCTTAAATAGCACATTCCTGCTAAAGTATCCTTTCAAGGCTCATGTCCTTGCCTGGGATGCTTATTTCTTTTGGCAAAACTCATTTTACCAACATCAGCCTGTTTTAAATTTTCAGCGTCAAAAGACATTTACCTGGTAACAATTATTTCAGCCGGAGGGGTTCTGACTTTCATACTTTGTCATTCACGTTGCCCTAGCTAGCTCATTAACAATTCTGAGGCATTTTACACCTTTACCTTGAGTAACACGTGGGTCTTTCACTTATGAAAATATGAATGTAATTATGAAAAGATGATTAAGAAGTGACAGTTATTAATTTCTCCACTGAAGGGCATCCTAGATTAAAAATATTAGCACCATTTAGAAGTTCTTCGTGTTTCACTGTTGCAGTCATTACAATTGGGTTATCCTGCTGGCAGGCTACCCTCAGTCGGCCTGAATTCCAAAGTCTAGGTCTGGCGTCGGTTGCTGTTGCCTCCTCCTTGACGTCAGTGCGCCAGGGGTATAAATGATGCAGCCGACGCCATTTTCTCCAGTCTTTCTAGCCGCGCGGTGACCGAAGCAAAAGCAGCTCGCAAGTGCCGGTCGGCCGACTCCTGAGATTTTCGTGTTCGAATTTCAGATCCGAAGTCTTCACTAAAAGCTAAGTACCCCGTTAGGGAAACTATTTTCTTGCTCCAGACCAATGTCAGAAAAAGTTAATAATTGTTTTTCTTGTGGGAAGCAAATACCTCATAAGGACTTTCATTCTTACTGTATTCCTTGCCTAGGCCCTGACCACGACGTTGCTAGTTGTCAGTTTTGTGCTAGATTTAACCAGTGCACTATTAAGCGTCGGTACGATTTTGCATTTCACTATTTTGGCAGAAGATTTAACTATACAATGTCATCGGATAGCCATCCGACTACCAGAATTCACAAGAAACTCAAAGAAAAGGACAGGCATCTGAGGTCCAAAACCGACGACGAGGCTTCTACTAAGAAAGTCGCCAGTTCGCCGGTTCTCAGTAAGGCACCTTCACAGCCCCTGACGACCGCTACTTTTGACTCACAGGCCACTACCGACACCCACGTGGAGTCGACCAGGCCACTGAAAGCTCAAGGTATTGGAACTTCGGAAACTATTCCCTCAGATGGGTCCGGAGCCGCTGAGCAGGCATCGGCTTCTGAGGGTGTTTTCAGACCTACTCAATTATACGTTAAAACGACTTCAGCTTCAAAAGCAAAGACTAAAGCACCTTTAAAGACAAAGAAACAAGTACAACAGCTTTATGGACAGGCCTCCATGCCTAAAAAACAGATGCTCAAAATGGCCGAAGACCTAATTACTTTGATCAGGGGTTCCCATCCCCCTCCTGATAAGAGGCATAGGCAAGAGACAGAATATGAATCTTCAGATCAGGTTTCCATTTCATCTGATTCCTCTTCTGATCAGGAATACTCTCTTCCTCCCTATGAGGATTCTGATGCTGAAGAATCTATCCCTTCAGCCTTTCCTCCTGAGGATTATTCTTTTGGGGAAACTTTACATACCATGAGGGAGCATTTCCACTGGGAGAGCCAAGATTATTCAGAATCTAAGAAAAGGCCCAGAGACTTCCTTTTACTACTACAACACAGGCCCCTAGCTAGTCCACCTGTGTTAGACATTGTAGATGATGTATTTTCAGAGTCTAGTCTGACCCCTGACTCCTTACCTCCAGCTCCTGTTAAGCCGGACAGGTACTACAGGGTTCCTGACTCTCATAAATTCCTTTACAAAAACCCTGCTGCTGACCCAGAAACTATCTCTCAGGGTCCCAAAGGGGTCAAGGCTTCCACTGCAAGAAACCCTACTCCCTCTGACAGGGATTGTAGGGCAATGGACAGATGGGGAAAAAAGATATACACTTCTGCTACCTTGGCTTCAAATATCAGCAATATATTATGTCACTGCTTAAACAGAAAATGTTGATACATTCTGAATGTGCAGAAAACAAAGAAATGCAGGATTTATTGCATGCAGCTGAACAAGTTGAAAAGCATACTTTGCAATGTGGTTTTGATTCTCTGGAGGCCTCCTGCAGGGCCGCAGTTACAGGTTCTGTCATTAGGAGGCATGCTTGGTTAAAGGAACAAAATCTACTTGATCATGTTAAAGCAAAATTATTAGATGCTCCATTACAGCATGATGCTTTGTTTGGTTTTAAAGCAGAAGAGGTGTTAAAGAAAATGGAGGACAAAGCTAAATCTATGCAAACAGTCAAGGATTTCTTACAGGTACAGCCACCAAGATTTAGCAGACACTGGCCTACAAAGAATTGGTCCTTTCCAGTGTCAGACAGGCCATAAAGGGGCAGATACAGACACCCTAGAGGCAAATCCCAGCCCCAAGGTTCGTACAGGTCTAAACAATGGGGTGCTTCTACCTCCAAAACTGGAGAAGACAAATCACAGCCATACAGGAAACAGTCCCAATGACTTCCCCCTGTCTGCGCCAAACACTTATCTTCTGGCAGCACCTTTAGGGGGAAAACTAGCACTTTTTTCTCAAAAATGGCACATAATAACCCAGGACAAATGGGTCTTAAACATAGTGTCACAAGGCTACAAGTTTCACTTCCTTACCCTGCCAAGGGCAAACGGTTGGCCAGACCTGCCAAAACATCAATGGGCAGAGGCACAAAAACAAGTCTCATCCCTCATGGACATGAGGACCATTCAACAAGTACCAGAGCAAGAGCAGGGACAAGGATTCTATTCAAGACTGTTCTTGGTACCCAGAAAGGACAAAACCTGGAGACCAATACTGGACCTATCTATTCTAAACACATATCTGGATATACCAAAATTCAAAATGTTGACTCTACAGCAGCTTCTGCCCATGTTGGGCAAGAAGGCTTGGCTTGTGACTTTAGATCTAAAAGAGGCATACCTGCATATCCCAATCAGACAAACATGCAGAAGATATCTCAGATTCAAAGCTGGCTCAATGCACTACCAATTCTCTGCACTGCCCTTTGGCTTATCTACTGCACCCAGGGTCTTCACAAAGTGCCTGGCACCAGTAATTGCATACTGCAGACAAACAGGAATACAAATATATCCTTACTTGGATGACTGTCTCATTCAAGCAGAGAACAAGGACATTCTTCTACAGCATCTGGCGTTTGTGAAGAGATTACTACCATGCCTAGGGTACACAGTCAACGAACAGAAATCAAAACTAGTACCCTCTCAAGAGATAATATTCCTGGGTGCAAGCTTAAATACAACTGCCCAGATGGCTTATCTCACACCAGACAAACAAAGGCAACTGACTACCTATTTCAAACTGTTGGCAACAAAGGCCCAGTTATCTGCAAGAAAAATTCTGCAGGCTTTGGGCTTCATGGCATCCTGCATTCTACTAATTCCATATGCAAGACTGCATATGAGGAAACTTCAGTGGTACCTAAAAAGTGTTTGGACTCAACATTGCCACAGCCTGGAAGCAATAGTTACTCTCATTCCCTGCCTGCAACAGGGGTTTCAATGGTGGGTGAAGGCCTGTCACCAGAACAAGGGAGAGCCATTCACTCTACCCCCAGCCACACAGACATTAACAACGGATGCATCGGATTATGCCTGGGGAGCCCACATAGCAGGAAGATGTATTCAAGGCACATGGTCCGCAAACCAAATGCATCTGCATATCAATCAAAAAGAGATGCTAGCTGTTCAAAATGCCCTGACAGCCTTCAAGGACCTACTTCATCCGGGACAACTACTGATAAAGACAGACAATACCAGTGTCATGTGGTGTATAAACAAGGAGGGAGGCACTCATTCTTATCCCCTTTGCAGACTAGCCATGACTTTGTGGGACACAGCATTGACTTACCAAGTACATCTGCAGGCACAATTCCTGCCAGGAAAAATAAATACTCTGGCAGACGAACTAAGCAGAAACCTCATGGATCCCCATGAGTTGAAATTGGATCCACAAGTCTTCAGCATGGTAACAAGGAAATGGGGATGCCCGGACATAGATCTATTTGCCTCACCTCACAACTGCCAACTAAAGAGATTATGTACAAGCATGGAAAGTGGATGCCCTATCTTTCAGCTGGAAAAACTTAACAGTATATGCCTTTCCTCCTCTGCCTCTCCTCCCCAAGGTACTCCTAAAGGACAGAGAGGAGAAGCCAAAAATGATACTGATTGCCCCAGACTGGCCACACCAGTACTGGTATCCAATCCTAAGGAACTTGTCTCAAAGCCCAGCCTGGACCTTACCTCAAGTGCCTTATCTACTGTCCCAGCAGAACAATCAGATCCTGCACAGCCAACTCAAGACCTTAAATCATCCCACTTCATAAGGGTGGCTCCTCCACTGACCCATCGAATTATAGACCTATAGCAATACTGTCTCCAATAGCCAAAATCTTGGAAAGATGTGTTCATAAACAACTCCTTAACCATCTCACCCTAAACAATCTACTGTCCAAATCTCAGCACGGTTTCAGACCCCACCATAGTATGACCACCGCCCTCCTCTCTTTTACTGACTCAGTCAATAAAAACCGCAATAACAAAAAAATTTCTTCAGCCCTCTTTCTTGACTTGTCAAAAGCCTTTGACATGGTCAATCACCAACTACTGCTCCACACTCTTGAAACCTTACACCTTGATTATCCGGCCCTTAGCTGGTTCAAAGCTTACCTCTCTGGAAGACAACAGGCAGTTCGATGGGAAAATAAGCTCTCTCAACTGCTACCGAATACCATAGGGGTCCCCCAGGGCTCCATACTTGGTCCTCTTCTCTTTTCCGTATTCATAAATGATCTTCACTCAGTCATCCCTAAGGCCACCTGCATCCAGTATGCAGATGACTCCACTTTGATCTGCTCTGATATCTCCCTCCCCGACCTACAAGTAATAACCCAAAACTGTTTTGCTATAGTAGAAAAGTGGCTCTCGGAACGGAAACTCATTCTAAATCCAAAAAAAACCAAGTTACTAGTATTTTTTCCCACCTCAGTTAGTCCATCAGTCCAACTTACACCACAATCTAACAATAGTCCCGTCTTTGTTCAATCTATTAATGGTACCATTATTGAGCCTGTTACCAGCACTAAACTATTAGGAGTCACTATTGATAGTAGGCTTAGATTTGATATGCATATCAGTCAAACCATAAAGACTGTAAATAAGAAACTTGGATCCTTGTATAGAATTAAAAACTTTCTAACCCCCACTGCCAAACTAACTATCTCTCGCACGCATTTACTCTCCACTTTATTGTATGCCTCTCCTGTGCTTTCATTCCTTAACAATAGTGAGATCAACAAACTCTCTGCTGCCTACAATCACATCGCCAGATTTGTAGTAGGCGGTCCTTACAGAACTCATCACTGCCTTAACCTAAGGAAACTTGACTGGCTAGAACTACCCAATCTTCTCAAACTAAACCAACTCACTGAAGCGTTTAAAATTATTAAGCAACCGGATAAAACCCCCTCCTTGCATAATCTTCTGATTCCATACTCTAATCTTAGCTGTCTTCGCTCCTCACATAGAGTCCTGGTCCAAACCATCAAATCCAACAACTCTGCTGGAGAAGCCCTTTTTGCCAACTCTATAGGAAAAGTCTGGAATTCCCTCCCCAATAACTTAAGACTTACTACATCCCAATGTCAATTCAAAAATAATCTTAAACAATTTTTTAAAAAACATTGGCTGTGCCCATGTAATAACCCAGACTAGTTCTCTCTGACACTCAACTAGTAGCATTCTCCACCTGTATTACTAGGTGGTTTTTCTTTTTTCTTGGTCTAAAGAATTTGTAAACTCGCACCCACTAAATTCCACCTCCACAGGTACTAATGAAGTCAAGCTCCCCGTTGCCTGGCTTAACTCTACAAGGGATGGGAAATAGTAACCTAGACAACAACTATACTGTATTTTGAACTGTAATCTATTCACGTTGTAGCCAATTGTATCTAAAATAATGTGAAGTATTTTTTTGTGTATTTGTAATTTGTGTATTTGCATTAGTAAGTGTATTTTATCTATATGTAAATGAATGTGTACCTTTTTCCTCTGTGGAGCTTTTCTCCCCGGGCCTCCGCTGAAAATGGACATGTATCCAGTCGGACCATCCCGGTCAACAAATGTAAAATAAAATAAATAAATAAAATAATAAATAAATCTGGCAGCATGGTGGATAATGTAGTCATACAAAACACACCTCTCACTAAAGCGGTGATGGATGTCATTTTGGAGGCCAGGAGGCCTAGTACTAGAAAATCCTATGCTGGAAAATGGAAGAGATTCTGTGCTTGGAACCAGGCACAAGGAATTGACACAGCTGTACCAAATATTCCTCAGATTTTGCAATACTTGACTGTGATGTTGGACAAAGGCCTATCCTTTTCATCTATAAAAATTCATGCCTCTGCCATTTTGGCTCAATACAGTACAGAGCCACCAATCTTTTCTCATCCTTTATTAAGGCAGTACCTCAGAGGGGCCAAAAATTTAAGGCCTCCAAGGAGAGCACCAGTACCTGCATGGGACCTCAATTATGTCTTGGAAAAACTCACCCTGCCTCCTTTTGAGCCAGCCGCTACAGTTGATATAAAGTTTTTATCTTGGAAAACAGCTCTGCTCCTAGCAATAACTTCTGCAAGACGAGTCTCAGAGCTATGGGCACTCATGGCTGTGGAACCTTTTATCATTTTTTTATCCAGACAGGGTTTCTCTGAGGACAAACTCGACATTTATGCCTAAGGTAGTGTCCAGTGTGGCCCTTAACCAAACTATTCATCTGCCTACCTTTTATCCAAACCCACAGAATAAGGGGGAGAGAATTCTGCATTCTTTGGACATACACAGACAGCTACACTTCTATTTGAACAGAACCAAAGCTTTCAGAAAGACAGAGCAATTACTAGTGACATATGCTGCAGGATCACAAGGAAAGGCTATCTCAAAGCAGATTATTTCAAAGTGGATAGGCCACTGCATTTGTTTCTGCTATTCACAACATGGCAAGCCAGTACCTAAGGGCATTAGGCCACATTCAACCAGAGCAGCAGCCACTTCAGCAGCCTTCCTCAGGGGAGTACCAACCAAAGATATTTTAGAGGCTACTACTTGGAGTTCAGTGCATACCTTCACAAAGCACTATCACTTACCACTCTACTCTAAATCCAGGGCAGGCTTTGCCACTGCAGTTCTGCAGGGCCTAATAGCTGCTCCTAATGCTATTTAGCTCCAGCCTCCCAACCTTAGCTTTAGGATTCAACACAATTGTAATGACTGCAGCAGTGAAACACAAAGAACATAATACAGTTGTGTACACTTACCATAAATGTAGATGTTCGAGTGTATTCATTGTTGCAGTCCAGGTTACCCACCCGCCATCCCCCATTTCTTTGCCGGAACTTATGTGTACTTTTCTATTCTATACAACCTATGTGGTGTATTTGCTTGTAGATGAAGGCAAAATATATACTTTGGTGCATGCATGTTTTATTGACATATTTTTAGCCAACCCTTTTGGGGGCACCTGACATCTGGGTCAAGAAAAACTGAAGAAAATGGCATCGGCTGCATCATTTATACCCCTGGCGCACTGACGTCAGGGAAGAGGCGACAGCAACTGACACCGGACCTAGACTTTGGAATTCAGGCCGACTGAAGGTAGCCTGCCAGCAGGATAACCCAATTGTAATGACTGCTACAGTGAATACACTCAAACATCTACATTTATGGTAAGTGTACACAACTGTACTTTACTCGCTCCTTGCCCCTTATTAACAATACTTGTTATTAACTGGTAAATCATTCAAGTTAAGGAACCCAGGCCCAAACAATGTCTGAACACCATAAGGAGCTGTGAGTGTTAACTGGCAGTAAACAAACATGCACTATAGCCTTCAATGAGCTAATGTTTCACAAAGAAAAGTTTTTATTATAATCCAAACCTAACTTTCTTGCTCAGGGAAACCACACAATTAGGCTGTTCATCATCTAAAGTTCTACCTTCAGAATTCTAATCCATGGGAAACAGCTCCCTCAGATCACAATTATCCATGGTCAACTCAGGTATTATATGAATAGATGAAGGTAGAACCTACTCTGGAAACAGCAAAGAACAACTTTTGTTGTTGTTTTCAAAATCTATTACCTTTTCTTACAGACACCATGGTAAACAAACTTCTGAGCACATAGGTTACAAGGTACCACCTCGTCTTCTGTCCACACATTCAGCAAGCACTAAAATTTACCAGTTTTTTCAAAGACCAGGGCCAGATTTGCCTTGCTGTCTTGCAGGTCATTCTGGCTGCAGCATAATATGTTTCCATCAACTTTTTGAATCAAATCAATTTTGCTTTGGATTTCCTCCCATATTGTTATTACTGCAGGAATGAAACACAATGAACATAGTAAAGTTGTGGCTACTTTTCATAAGTGTAGATGTTCAAGTAGCTTCACTGTTGCAGTATTCTTTCCCACCCTCCTTCCCCTCTGTTGCCCTCATGGTTGGGGGGGCTCTCCTCTCCTTTCCTCTCTCCACAAGATCCCCCTCCACTAGTTTAGGTATCATGCTTCCCTATTCAGGGTGCCAGTTAGGAATGGTTTGAGTGCCTTGTGGTCCTGGTCTGGGGCTCAGAGTGCGTGGTTCCATTTTGGGTGTGCAAAAAAAGAACTGAAAGCATTGTGCCTGCCAATGACCCTTATACTCAGGCAGTCTGACATCAGGAACAGGGTGCCCATTGACCCTGGAAAAGGGAGATGAAGTATCTCGTATTCGGACAGCCAAGGACTACCATAGCAAGGATATCCCATATTGTTATTCTCCAGCAGTGACACACAGTGAACATCTTAACTTGTATCTTAACCTCTTCGTACCCCACTTCCCTCTACATAGCTTGCTCTGACTACTCTCTACTTTTCTGTTTTTCATTGCGATTCTTTGTGCATGCCAGCTCTGATATCCACTCCGTATATAATGCATGCATATATTGTGTTTTGTCCATCACCCTATATATAATGTTATGCATCTAATGTCTTAATATTCTCATTCTAACTCTGACATTGACTTTCTATATGCTATATGTATATATATATATATATATATATATATATATATATATATATATGTGTGTGTATATATATATATATATATATATATATATATATATATATATATATATATATATATATGTATATATATATATATATATATATATATATATATATATATATATATATATATATATATATATATTGCATTTTATCATTCACTCTGTATATAATATCTTGCATTGATATTGTTTATTCTTGGGCTGAGAGTGAAATATGTTCAGTGGGATCAGTGCTCTACCCAGATTAACAAATTCAAAATGAAAAAAACAAAGCAAACTTGTTTTACTTTGTGACAGTATTTTTTTAAAGAAACCATATTTTGAGGGACTCGTGTTCATCGAAGTAAGTCTTATACTATGTTAGAGTCACATTCCAGTGAATTTTCCTATAACTAAAAAGCGGTGTCTTGACACACTATTTAATCTAATCTGAATTTCACATAAAACGTTTGCTATGTTATTGTTATATCTTTGTCTAATCTAATTATATGAACTGCAGATAATCAACGCTAGGCTGCCACCAAAAGTGAAAAACAGAATATAATTTCAGCTGGCCTTCCTGCTGATAATTTAAAATAATTGTAAATAAAGTTTAATCGGGTAACTGCCATTCCAGTAAAGATGGGTAAATGAACACAAGTGATGTGCATTTATACATCTACTGTCAGTGGTGCCGTTTTCTAACCTCTGTACTGCTGAAATCATATTTCATTTCTAAATTTTGCCACAGAAACCAGAAATATAATACAAAATGCTCTTGAGTAAGTTGCAAGTGCAATCGGGAAGAGAGAAACTAGAAGTTTCCTAGCGGCATGCGTTCAAAAATTCAACAATGTGTGACACCTCGAGCAAAATTCCATTTTCTAGATTAAAGAATGAATTTGTGACCTTATTGCCTATTTTTGCACTTTATATTCAAGAACCACCAATTCTGGAAAAAGAGAGAAACAGGGATACAAAATCAAGGATTTATTGATATCACCTCCAGCTATGTTGTCACTGCAGTGATCACAGTACAGCTTCCTTGAAATCCAGAATCTGACAACATCTAACAATGACCTTGGAATGTTCTTAAATGCAGTGGCAGACCGCATAACATGCTAAAACTTTTTAAAAGCCAGACTTCAAATGACTATTTAAACGTAGGCTATTTTATAAAGGTTCTTGTTGCTATCTGCTGTGCAACCAGGACCCAAGGTTTTTGCTGATGGCCAAAAGTAGATTGCCACACAGAAAATCAGACACAACAATTGTTGAACCACCTTCCTGATTTAGTGTACTTCAAAATTTTCTTTTCCTGTTGGGTATCGAAGGAAACATACTGCATTTGGCAGTGAACAGCTAGGATAAAAATAGCCCATCAGCTTTGACTCACTAATACAGTTGGATAAAGACATTAAAATGTTTACTTTCTGTCATGTTTGTGGCATAGGTTAAAAGGAAAAAGACACAGTCCACTTAGCAACTAGATATGTGAGGAGGAATTGCATCATCCACAGACTAGCATTTGTAATGCCCTGATGCTGATTATGCCTTGTGCCACATCGTGGTACAACCACGACATACAGTGTGGCAGTGAGCATGTCTCCAAAGGGGCAGAACAGAACTACTGCATTAAATGTGTTTCTGTAGGCAACAACAAAAAAATAGAGAAAACAAAGTGAAGCTTATGTTCTACAGCCTATTTATAGCGTGTGCTGGAAAAAATCTTGATAGACTGAGAAAGGAGATCAGCTAGACTGCATCATCCTATTTGAAGGAGAGATACAGAAGACATACTATTTTTCAACCAAAAGAAGGTAAACATTGATGGCACTGTGGTACAGTGGTCTATGTCACTGCCTTACAATTCTTGTACCCCAAGTTTCACTCTTAGCTGAGATACTATCTGTGTGAAATTTACGTTTTTACTATATACATGGGTGTTTTGCAGAGGTCTTATATTTTCTGTCTTATCCTGTGGACATACTGATAATTTGCTTAGGAATTCTAAATTTCCCCTAGATGTGCATATAGGTGTGGTTGTGTGCGCTTTCTGTCAGATGGACTGATGTCTTTTCTGAAACTGATTCCTGCTACATGCTGTTTTTTTTTTTTTTTTTTTTTTGCTGGGGTGACCTGTGGTCTCTATTACCCTGAATTTGAAAATGGATGGGGGTTTCAGGGTCGGGTAAGATAAGTGATTACTGAGTACCTGTATATAAAGACACTAGTATGGAAGTCTAGTGCTTTGCTCAGAGATAGAAAATTTTATTTCTGTTTCATTTTTTTTTCATATTTCATTGTCTTAGGCTTTGATTCAGAAGTATACTATAGATTGTTCAGCTGCTCTGCATGTGTGCTGTGCCATTGTGTGCTGCTAAGTCTGTATGAAGAAGGTGTGATACTGCTTCCTGTCTTGTTAGTTCCTGCAGGGAACAAGTCATTCACATGATAGGTAGGCATACTAGCATCCAGTAGGACACTTAAACTGTATAGGAAAATTTACTTAGATCAATAAAAAATCAATACGCATACCATCCCGACTATATAATTATGAAATCAAACAAATCATGGCAGCATTCTAAGGCTATTTCCCATCTTTTATGTTCACAGACTTATATCTAGCAGCACCCACAGCTGCCACCAGGCTGTGGCAGAGGGGCATGACCACTGTAATTGGTACTACCATTCTATCATTGTTGTAAGCCACTGTTTGAAATATTTCATATGAGAAAACATCTGATATAAGATTTGGTTATTCATAACCCTTTATTTATGGGAAGGGTGTGCAGTCACAAAAGTACAGAGTCAGTCAGCAAAATAGCTCTGCATAGAATAGAGCTGATATACCAGACAATTTTACAGAACAAGCTTTCTCATCCCAGACAGGTGGAGTAGTTTACAAGTCCATTGGCCCACAGCGCAGAATACTATACACCCACCATCTTGCTGGATCACATGATTGCTGAACTATCAAATGGCTGCTGTCTGTGCACACTCCTCACTTTAGTGGATGCAGAGATTTATGTGGCAGTGTACTGTGCACTGGTTCTGCATGCGTTTGTTTTTGCATTTGTTTATTTATTCACTTATTTATATATTTGTTTACTGGGGTAGTGCACTGACCAATATACTGACCGATTGCAGGCAAAGTCCATGTAAAATGCAAAAAACATTTCACAAACAAAAAATACAGAAATTTAAGCAATAATAGAGTAGTTCAGACTAATTACATAGAAAAAAAAACTGTGTAGATACATTCTAGTGAACAAGCACAGTGCAATGTACAATATATAACTTAGTTTCTGAAGTGGGTCAGTCTTCAGTAAATCTTGAGAGAGGAGAAGAGACTTGCAAAGGAGATAGGTAAGGTGATATGTAATGCGCTGAAGCAGGAGCATTTGGCATGGATAAAATGGTGCTGCGGTAGCGTTGTCACCTCACAGACATTGCCCGTTCTATTCTCAGTTAGAGCGTCTTCTGTGTGGCGACATGTATGAACGGGCGTTCCTTCGTTGAAGGTTGTGCGTTAGGCCCGGTAAGCTAGCACGTAAAACTCTACTGCCAATCATTAGCAGACCGGAGTTCCACTGTGGCGACCCCTAACCAGGAAAAGCCAAAAGACACAAACAAACAAAGTGCTTTTTGATATGCACTCTGAATTTGGAATAAGTGTTGATTTCCTTTAGGTCATTGGGGAGAGCTTGCCAAAGAGTTGGTGCTTAGAGGAGAAAGCATATGCAGTGCTGTGTAGTTTGGTTCTGGGGGAATGAAATTTGGTGTGACAGAGCATATGCAGTGCTGTGGAGTTTGGTTCTATGGGGAATGACATTTGGTGTGACAGAGCATGTGCAGTGCTGTGGAGTTTGGTTCTAGGGGGAATGACATTTGGTGTGACAGAGCAGCATGTCCAGTGCTGTGGAGTTTGGTTCTAGGGGGAATGACATTTGGTGTGACAGAGCATGTGCAGTTGGTTCTAGGGGGAATGACATTTGGTGTGACAGAGCATGTGCAGTGCTGTAGAGTTTGGTTCTAGGGGGAATGACATTTGGTGTGACAGAGCATGTGCAGTGCTGTGTAGTTTGGTTCTAGGGGGAATGAAATTTGGTGTGACAGAGCATGTGCAGTGCTGTGGAGTTTGGTTCTAGGGGGAATGACATTTGGTGTGACAGAGCATGTGCAGTGCTGTAGAGTTTGGTTCTAGGGGGAATGAGAATTGGTGTGACAGAGCATGTGCAGTGCTGTGGAGTTTGGTTCTAGGGGGAATGACATTTGGTGTGACAGAGCACGTGCAGTGCTGTGGAGTTTGGTTCTAGGGGGAATGACATTTGGTGTGGCAGAGCATGTGCAGTGCTGTGTAGTTTGGTTCTAGGGGGAATGACATTTGGTGTGACTGAGCATGTGCAGTGCTGTGTAGTTTGGTTCTAGGGGGAATGAGATTTGGTGTGGCAGAGCATGTGCAGTGCTGTGTAGTTTGGTTCTAAGGGGAATGACATTTGGTGTGACAGAGCATGTGCAGTGCTGTGGAGTTTGGTTCTAGGGGGAATGACATTTGGTGTGACAGAGCATGTGCAGTGCTGTGGAGTTTGGTTCTAGGGGGAATGAGAATTGGTGTGACAGAGCTCGTGCAGTGCTGTGGAGTTTGGTTCTAGGGATAATGAGATTTGGTGTGACAGAGCATGTGCAGTGCTGTGGAGTTTGGTTCTAGGGGAATGACATTTGGTGTGACAGAGCATGTGCAGTGCTGTGGAGTTTGGTTCTAGGGGAATGACATTTGGTGTGACAGAGCATGTGCAGTGCTGTGGAGTTTGGTTCTAGGGGAATGACATTTGGTGTGACAGAGCATGTGCAGTGCTGTGGAGTTTGGTTCTAGGGGTAAAGAGAGAGTTGATGTGGCTTGTGAGTAGTGTCTAAGGTTGTATGAGGAGTTTTTTTTTTCATGAAATCTAGCTGCAAGGAGAGTAAATGTGTGGAGCTGGGGTAGTTCATAGAGTTGGGATCCTTAAGGTAAGTTAAATCTTTTTTTCTGGATAGCCGTTTGGATTTTTCAAGGGTGATACAGTAATGGTCACAAATAGGCAAGTTTATAATGAATCAGCAGATGCTGTTGGAGATAGTCTGGAGTGTGGCGATATTTTTCTTGAAGACAGAAACAAAAATTGGGAGCCCATATTCAAGTTGAGAAGTGAGAGCTCACTTGCTAATGGTTGCTCTGACTGGTTGGTATAGAAAAGGAGAGAACTTTTTGGCTCAGATGAGGAGGGAGTTTATTTTGGCTCTCAGTTCGTTAGTTACTCTAACCATATCAGGCATGATAGCAAACAATAACCTGGATTGTCCTCAACCTAGCGATTGTGCCTCTAAAACTAATAAATGATATACAAAGGACAAAATGTACTTTGCATTTCATCTAGTGGACAATGGGAAATATAGATGCTGTGCTGACCAGCCATCATGCATTACATGCCCTGTTTGCCAGGATTATGGAACGGTTGTGGAGCACCATTCCAGCTGGATTTTTCCAATTCAGTTATTTCCTGAAACTCTCCTCCCTTAATTTAAAGTGACAAGTAGTTCTCTACCAGAGAATGATCATTTACAGTAAGAAAACTACAGGTACTTGAGACAGTTTAAATGATAGCCCTACAGTACAGTGAGTTTGTGCTCAATTACGCACAGATTATTTTAAACCTTTTCCTCCCGGAGCTAAACCATTTAATGTATAAAGTAGAGTGGACTTCTATTACATCTGACAACTTATAACATGTCTATTGTACAATTGTTCAGAATAAAAGAGGTATATAGGTATTGTAGGTCTTGTGTTACTCTGCCCACATACATAAATCTTGCAGGGGGCTGGCATGTTTTCTGCTACACCTACTAGACAGTTGAATACCATGCTATTCCTTTTCTGCCATGAGTCCTGAATGACAAGTTTTGGACTGTTAAGAAAGGGGTTTTAAGAGCTAGTAGCAAAGTTATGTTATACCAGTGTTGGAATACTTCAGTACTATTATGTTAATAAACATTCTGTCTCATTTTTTATTTTTATATAAAATAAAAAAATGCTCTTTTACCTTTTAATGCAATAGGGCCATTTCAATGCTGTTTTGGTGGGCTGCTATTCATTTTCACAGAGTAGAAAGCACTGGTGCTCAGATAGTTTACAAAGTATTTGCATCAAATACCGGGACAGCTATAGTCTGCAGTATAGCTACTATATCAGACTTGTATAGAAATGTTTGATAGGGGAGGTTACAGTGCTGCTGGGATGCATATCAAGGGTGTTATCAGCAGCTGACAGGAAGAAGTCATCCCACTGCATAAGTACTTCCTGGCTTTTGCCACTGTGTGTAGTTTTAGAGACCCTTGTTACCACTAGGCTGTAAAAGACACTTAAGAATGAGTCCGTTCAGCTTCCTTTCATGTGAAGTGTGACACCGAGCAAGTAATCTGCTTCCTTCTTTTCAACATCCTCTGTCTAAAGGAATTTGGGTGTTCCAGTATGTCCACCTCTTCTGTAAGATACATGAATAACAACAATTAGAATAGATGGTAGCTGTTAATGGGAAGAAAGTTTAAGTGGGGCTCCACCTGCATCTGGAACTAGATGGACAGATAAACTGTAAGATATATATTATACCCTTAAAGTATAGGGTTCAAAAGGACATGGCAGAAATGTTCAGATATCAGAAATGAACCAAGCAAGATCTAAGAAGGAGCCGAACTGGCAGCTTGAGAGTGTGTGCTTGTGTGCGTCTGTGTGTCTGTGTGTGTGTGTGTGTGTGTGTGTGTGTGTGTGTGTGTGTGTGTGTGTGTGTGTGTGTGTGTGTGTGTGTGTGTGCGCGCGCACCTATGTATATGTGTGTATGTGTATGTTTATGTAAGGTAGGCAGACACAATATCAGGAAGTTACCATTTACAGAGAAGGAGGGAACATCTGGTACAGTGCTTTGTTCTGTCTTTGACAGTGAAGAACACCAAATCTCCAATCCGGTCTAAATTCAAAACTAGCTTCCTGCTACAACAAAGTCTCAAAATTTGCCACTGGTACCAAATCCCCCACTCACCACTGTAATGCCCTTTAAAAATTAAACTGGCTTGAACTGCCCCACCATCTCTCCTCCATCCAACTTTCTTATGCACGTAAGCCTATCTTTAAACCCTCTCTCTGCCCATCTCTTAACTCCTCCCTCAAACTGCAGCAGCCCGATACACTACTCAGGTCAAACAATCAAAACCTACGCAAATTATACTAGCCTGCTCATACTCCAAGCAAATTCCTTTTATCCTTCTCTCTATCCCGACTCTGGAATTCCCTCCCTCCTCAAATTCGTACCACCACCAACTGCTCCACCTTCAAAACCCTACTCCACTCTCACCTGTCATCCCTCTGGGAATGCTCCTGCTCCCATCCCACCTGACTCTCCTTTATTTCACCTGATCCTACCAACCTCTCTTCTCTAATTCTGATAACTCAGACCCCTGTCCGCTACTTCTCATACCCTACCTACCACTCTCCTTTAATTTTCATAACTTGGCTCCTCGCTGTCTAGCTTCCTACCTTCTGCACCCTTGCTCCCCACTGCCTTCTAATATACCAACACGCACGCTCCACCAATTAGCCGTGAGTTACCCTTCCTTCTTTAATTCTTACTACTATTGTGAATTTATGTTAGAAATCACTATTGTAGACCATGTAAATATATATATATATATATATATATATATATATATATATATATGTATATATATATATATATAATATACATAGCATTTTTTTTAAATGTGTTGTTAGGATGCCTTTTACTACTATGTATACTACAAAGGTCTTTGTTATACGTTGTAATATTTTGTTGGCTTTTGTCTTATTACTTTATTCATTTGTTTAACCTTCTTGGAGCTTTTCTCCCCAGGACTCCATTGAAAATGGGCTCCTTCGGCCCAATGGAGTATCCTGGAAAACAAACTGTAAATAAATAAATATGCACAGGACAGGCATACATTTTTCTCAGTGGAAGGTAGAGCTGATATTAAGCCGTGTAACTTGAACTTTCAGTTAAGCAGACAGTTGAAGAAGCATGCACTATTCAGAGGCAGGCAATACTTCTGTACTTCCAAGTATGGTATGAAGACAGATGTGAACAGCTGAGGGGATATTTTAATACGTGTTAGAGTAGCAATCATTAAGTAATGCCAGTGGGTAGGTAGTATGTTTAAAAACAACAGGAGATTTCATGTGCAGGCATATCAGACATGAGACAATTCTAATGAGAGTAGGATAATTTTATGCTGGCAATCTCGAACTGACAGCTCAGTCAGAAGGAAGGGAACACAGAAATACTGAGTGGAACAAGACGGACTTATTTGTCATCAAAGGCTGTGTCACTGTATAGTTTGCAGCACTTGATTGGTTTAATTAACCTATATCAAAGAACATATGTAACAATGCACAATATTAGACAATGTCTGTGTTTGTAAAAGTTACCAGTCCTCCACCCAAGCTGTCTATACACACATACACACACACACACACACACACACACACACACACACACACACACACACACACACACACACACACACACACACACACACACACACACACACACACATACACACACACAAGCACATATACACACACACAAGCACATATACACATACTCATAATACGCATGCACATGCAGGCAAACACATACACACCCAGACATAGACATACATACATAGACACAAAAATAAAGTAATCAGCTTGCTCACCGATTCCTTCCAAATACAGCAGTCAGGATATAAAGGTGAAAGAAACAGGTATCTCCTAGCCAGAATCTGAGGGATTTTAAAGCTGCATTTATTAGACTGCGGTGGTGGTGCTACGGTAGCATTGTCACCTCACAGTAAGACCTTGTCCTGTTCAATTCTCAGCTAGAGCGTCTTCTGTGTGGAGACATGCATGAATGGGCGTACCTTCATTGAAGGTTGTGCATCAGAGCTGGCAACACGGTACGTAAAAATCTAATGTCAATCATTAGCGGACCGGAGTTCCACTGTGGCGACCCCTATCGGGGAAAAGCCGAAAGACACAAATGTGTCTTTTTTTTATTAGTGACACAAAATGTCACCATACTTCACTCAGTTGTGACAGTGAGCAGGGTATTTGCTGGTTGCTCTGACTACTGCTAGAAGATATCTTTTGCCAAGTAGGTGGAAGGAGTGCTGGAAGGAGAGCCCAAAGCACATTGGTTTAGGCTGACATCAGTGCCTTTGGATGGCATTATTTGACTCATATTTATTTCTGTCACATACATCACTCTCTGCAGATTATTTCAGCCAACCAACAATATGCTTTGCAGGGGGCAACTGGCACTAGGCAAAGGAAAGCCATGGCTGACGTAGCAGTAACCACATTCCTGCAGCAGTCTGATAGGATGTGCCTTGCCTAAACCTGAAAGGCTCAATATTTTGGAACAAAAGGTTTTTGATAATAGATGATGTTTTCAAAGCAATAAAGCTTAACATAAATGGCAAGTTTCAATGGAGTTTCAAATCAAATCTTAAAAATTCAGTGACAGTTTTAGAAACAGTTCCATTAAAGTGCGTGCTTGCTGTAATTTACCCCACTTTAAAGCTTAGTTTGTTTAATATTTTTGTAATAAAGGTTTTGATATAAATATTAATCTCTGTTAGAATTGTTCAGGGAAACTTTTTGGAGTTTCTCCTTTTTCCAAGCACCAATTTAAAATTCTACAACAGAGTGATGAGATTTGATAATAAACAGATAGAAACAGAGTTACAACCACCAACAAATGATACTGGATGTACTAACTGTACATCAAAGGCAGTTAGCAGGGAGGCAGGGGTGCTCATGGGTGTGAAAGGTTAGAGGTTGCAGCCTGAAAACTGTTAAACAGGACTGTAATAGACGGTGCTTAGTGTTTATAGACTTTTAAAACATGTTATTTCTCCTCTCAGCTCATGAAGTACGTCTTATCTGCACAGACACCAGTAAGTTCCCCATGAAACAATTATACCTTTATGAAATCACCAAGGACTTTTAAAATCATGTCTGTCATAGGCGGTATAGCAATCATTTCATTGATACAGTAGTAACTGTTACATAAACAGACTTTCGAGTCTCCACTTCTCTGGCAGTCATACAATTGCTATAAAAGTGTTTTTGTGTTTTTCTCTTGTTAGTTTCTACAGCAAGTCCCTGATATTTCCTTTTGCCACTGATGTGCAAGTCCCATAATTTGATATGGTTACTGAGTAATATAAATGACAGGCTCACAGGCTACTTGAAACAGCTTAGAAGCTGTTGCTTGATACAAAGTTGCTTTTGTCAAAAATGCTAAAGCTTTAACATTCGAGACACAAACTCACATCTCATTGCTTACTTCATGTAGTAGCAACGTACTGATGTCCAAGAAGTACTATTTTAGCATCTGTGATATCACAGCCTCCCAGAGACCAACTCAGCTGTTTAGCTATATGTTTGTAATGAGATTCAGTGATGCAGGGGTAAGAATAATAAAGTAAATCGGGTTTGAAATGCATGGGGGGGGCTTGTCTGTCTGTAAAACGGCTTCTGTTTATTTGTTTTTATTTCTCACGATTGCTCATAAATTGAACAGGCTAAAGTAAATGTGTTATACATTTTGAGCAGTAGTTTCAAAAATTTGTTATGGATCCACCTGAAACGTGGGTGCATATCATTTTAGGGGGGTCAGAATCCTTTATTCATGGCAAAAAAAGGGTTATCTGTTATACTATTTCTGCAATCCTGAATATGTGCTGAATCCATGGCCCTCTGTGTCATTGTTGTGGCCGCTTTGGCTTATTGTATTGCTAACCACCACTAACTGTTACCAAAATGTTAGGTACCTGTTATGGTCCAGCTTAAGTTTGATGAGTCTTAGCTGGCCTACTTTTATAAGTTCATAGGTTCGTAGGTAAGTACTAGGCTATCTGCCTTTGTGGGCCATTTTAAGTCTAGCCAGTTTCCCTTTTTGTACTCAAAATAACCTATCCCATTTGGTTATAGATTGGCCTTACCCATCCCATGGTTATATTAGCCTTAATGAGAATAACTGGGATTGTACCATAGATAATTTGAGGGGACCTGTGCATGCAATAAAGCATTTAAGCTGCCTCTGTCCATCAGTAGTACAGGGGCCAGTCCTGGGGTAAATTTGGCATAATTGTTAAGGTGTTTACCTCACAGACATGAGGTACAGGGTTTGGTTCTCACCTTTGAAAGGGAAACTGACTAAGTTTAAAGTGGCCCACAAGGGCATCTACCCTACTACTTACCTATGAACCAGCCAAAGATCAAAGTTTCTCTTAAATATGGACAGGGATGAGCTTTGTTTTATGTGGATGGGTAATGTGTTCCACAGCAGTGGTATCCTGTGCAATATATATACCTTTCCCTCCAACCTTTTTCAACCTTTCTTCCTATATAACGTTCCAGCATTGTGAGTTTTGCCATGCACATGATTCATTTATTTACATACCCAGTTAGCATTTCTATAGTTTCTAGTTTAATAAAGACGTTTGTGGATTATTACAACAAGAGGCGATTTTTCCTGTGGTGATACCTTCTGTATTTTCTTTACACAAGTTTCTAGTTTATGTTAGCAGTGAAAGATATTGGTTATCCGCAGAGGCTCTCTAACAAAGGACTAGATAGCAATTTTTTTTTCCATCTGGAAGATTTTTAGTTCCATTTCTTTTGTAAAGCATAAGACAATGTTAATTCTGTTGCACAAAAGATTGACTTGAAAAAAAAAGCATGTAGCACAATTTCTGATGAAAGTAGTTAAAGTATAAAGTAAACAACTTAATGTGAAGTACACTGCAGAAATGCATTCGTACTAGTCAAATACACTGCAGTAATGGATGTATGTATATATATGGATATAGGTCATAAGATCGACAGCCACATTCACCGACAACAAAAACATCGACACCACATTATCGACAAACCATAAACACGACACCTCACATGCCCGACAAACAAGTAACCGATGGTCCACAAACACGAAACCCCATACACTGCACACACCACAATAACAACAATCAACTAACAAAACACATCCCCTTATCCAAAAACCACACACAGAACACAAGCACACCAAACTCCTCACAAACCCACACTAAACCTCACACACACAACTATGTACAACCCTAACCCAAACCCTTACCCTAAGGTCCGTCACTATCGCACACTCAGCTAACCCGCGTCCTAACCCTAACTCACTTAACCCACCCCTAACCCAAAAAATACCACTACTGCACACTTACATAACCCACGCCCTAACCCTAACTCACTTAACCCGCCCCTAACCCAAAACATACCACTGCCACACACTTACCTAACGCTCGCCCTAACCCTAACTCACTTAACCCACCCCTATCTCCACAGACTGTCACTATCCACACTTACCTTACTCGCACCCTAACGTCCGTCACCACCGCATACTCACACAGCCTTCTTTCCAACTCACTATCCCTGGCATCGGCATGTTCATCCGTAGTGTCGGTCTTCTGAGTGTCGATCATCTGGCGCCCGCTAATCCGTTGTCGGTGATGTCGGCTGTCGATCTTCTAACCTAGACCCATATATATATATATATATATATATATATATATATATATATATATATATATATATGTATATATATATATATATATATATATATATATATATATGATTATATATATATATATTCAAAAAATGTACTTGCGTAACAAACTTATTAATGGTCCAATATTATGACACGTTATGTAACCAGGAAGCACTGTGCAACAAAATATGAGGGCAGTTAATATATAATGTATTTTTATGTGACAGAAATGACAGTGCACTGAATGATAGCAATAGCAATGAGCAACAGTGAAGTTATATGTGTTACAAAAAATTATGTATTGGCGATAAAAGTGGTCATATGGTCAAATTACACCATTCAGAACACAACAGACTTGAGGTATTGTCTACTGGAAAATGAATAATGACAGCTTTGATATAACAAAGTAAAAAACCTGTATGCTATGCCAAAGTCCCAGTAAGCTTCAAAGCACAAACAACTCCAAACGAAAAGCAACAGGACACTGCTGTGTTGATAAAATGTAGATAAAATTTAATCCAACATAGACAGATAAAACACCAGGTAAGTGCTTTCGGGTTACACCCTTCATCAGACAAAGATACATTCTTCAAACAACATTTTTAAAAGATGAGACAACCAATAGCATCTAGTGAAAAACCCACCTATTTTGGAGGGTGGGTTTAACTGGAATGACATCATTTAATCCTGGTATCCTGTGTGCCATAAACTCTATGATCCATCTTGATTCAGCCAAAGCTGTCTGATGTTTTACATCACCCCCCCTATTGTTTGGTTTGATGTTAACAATGGCCCTAAATTTGAAGCTATGTGTAGGGTTGCCACTGATATGCCTGTATAAGGCATTACTTGGGTCACTATTCCTGATGCTACTCAAGTGCTGCAAGATTCTAACCTTAAACATATTGTTGGTCATTCCAACATAAAAACAAGGACATTCAACACATTCAGCTAAGTACACTATGTTCATGGTCCTACATGTGGCCCTCCCTTTTAAATGAAACACCTTCTTAGTTACTGGATGTATAAATGTGGTTTCTTTATTAATATGACTACAGGCCTTGCATATCCCACAGGGAAATGTCCCTGCAGTGAACTTCAGAGATCCACCTTGACCACTCATCTTTTCCTTACACAATAGATCTTTGATTCCTATTTCTCCTATATCGGAATCTGGGACTATTGTCAACAATGTCCCTTAGTCCAATATCACTGGTTAAAATATTCCAATTGTTTTGTACAATCCTATTGATGTCTTTTATATTGCTGCCATGTGTGAACATCAGTTTGGGACCCATTTGCACGCATGCATTATTATCAATTGACAATTCCCCTCCATATGTTCTCTTTAACCAGGGCTTATATCTAGTCCGTCTTAATTTAACACTATCATCAATAACACAATGTACCAGTCTTTCATTGTAGCCTCTATCCTTAAAACATTTGTCTAGTTTATCCAACTCTTCATCAAATTGTGTATCCATAGCACTCACCCTGGATATACGGCTGACCTGCCCCTTTACAATATTTGGAAAAATATGTCGGGGGTGCATGCTGTCGTAGGACAGCAAAGTGTTTTGCCAACACTCTTTCCTATACAAACTAGAAACAAAACCTTCCTGTGTCTGTTCTACACAAACGTCCAAAACTCTATATGAGTATAGGATGTTGTGGCAGTAAATTTCAAGAATGTGGTGGTGGAGTGGATGTAGGAAAGAAAGCGGTCAAATGAATTACAGTCTCCATTCCATAAAATAAAAATATCGTCCACAAAACGGGCATGCATACTTATGTAGCCCTTCCATACTTCGTTATTCAAAATTGTGGAGGATTCCCAATTGGAGAGAACCAGATTGGCGTAGGTGTTGGCACAGGGGGTGCCCATGGCTACCCCCTGTGCTTGTCTGTATATCGAGCCTGCTCCTATAAACACATTATTTTCCAAGGCAAGTATCAGCAAATCCTTCACTAACTCAATTTTATGTGAATCCACATCTTGCTTTGCAAGAAGCTCACCCACTGCTGTTGTACCATAATCATTCGGGATGACAGTGAATAAACTGTTAACATCCAATGTAATCATTAACAGTCCATCCATTCCATTGGGTCTAACTATACCCCCCAGAATCCTCAGAAAATGTCCTGTATCCACTAGTATGTTATCTATCCATTCCATATATGGTTTAAGAGTGGCTTCCAACCATATCGATATATTCTCAGTGACCCAACCCCTGCCAGACACTATAGGTCGCAGGGGTGGGTTACTTAGGGATTTGTGTATTTTAGGCAAAGCCTTGAATACTGGTGTGACTGGTTTGTCCACCCGTAAAAACTCATGTATGTCAGGTGTGATCCTCATATCATTCAATAAAGACCCTAAACGCTGGTGCACCTTATCAATGACCAATCTAACACCTAGGGGATTAATCTCCAAATAAGTGTCATCTGTTAACATGTTTTTTACTTTCTCATTATACCATGCAGTGTCTAAAACAACCACTGCACCTCCCTTGTCAGCCCCTTTAATAGTTAGGTCTTTGTTATTCATCAAACATTGTAAAGTCATTTTCTGTGGTATAGTTAGATTATAATATCTGGTAAAATTACCATCTGAAAAGTATTTAATTAAATCCCTCTCACAACCATTCATAAAAAGATTCAGTGTGGGTGTAAAAGGTGGCACAAAGCTGCTCGTTTTTTTAGGAAAAGCAACATTATTTTCAGTATTACCAAACATTACCTTCAATATGACATTGCGACAAAACAACATCAAGTCCATAATAATTTCATTGTATGAACAAACCCTACTGGGTACAAAGGTGAAGCCTTTGTTCAGTACTGTCAATTCATCTCTATTTAGCGTATAAGAAGATAAGTTGTAAACAATACCAGTACTGACATGAGTAGTCAATAGAAAATCTTTCTTCTCTTGTCCAGGTCCCTGTCGTCGCTTAAAGATCTCTTCCATACTCCTTTCTTCCTTACTGCAGCTGGTAGCCTGTCCAAAAAACCCTCATGCACTTGGGCTACCTTCGGTCGTGCTCCAGAGGCATATGCAGTATTTTCATTGACCATGGAGTTTGTAGTTGTGGAAGCCATCGGTAATAAGGTTACCTCATCGGAACTAGTACTCTCTATCAAAGCAGAGCTTGCAGATACATCTTGGACAGTCATTGTACTTCCTGCCGACACAACATTTAATCCATGTGTGGCCTGGCCATTGCCACTGTTTCCCTCATCACTACTGACACTCTGTGCATCTAATGCGAGCGGCAGCAATTCTGTAGTGTTTCCTACAGAGTTAGTCACGCTTTTTCCACGTAGGTCATTGTCACGCCCCCCAACAACAGGATGCGTTACTGACTTCCTTTGTATCCGTTGGTTAGTATCCGTTTGTGCCTGGTTATGTCTTGGCCAAACGAAGATATTCCCATTAGAGAAATCTTCAAAATCTCTTTTGATTTTACTTAACTTTGTATTGCGCAGCTTCTCAGCGTTGCTATGAAAAGATTCATGCAGCGCTGCCAGTCTCTGCACATATTTGGAGTCAGTAAACTCAGAGTCTAATTTGCTTTGTAGCTGCTGAACTTCTAACTTCAGCCCTTCTAGTTCAGGGGCAAAAAACTCGTTCAAAAGGTTCATGTATTGGAAACTAGTGTTGATATTCAGTGTTTGCCACCTCGCTAGTAAATCCGGATATCGATCTCCCTGGGCTGGCATACAGAGTATCCTCATGCCCCTAGGCACTATGCCATATTCGAGACATGCTTCCAAATGGAAGGATTGCCATTGTAAACGTTGCATTTTGTTCATTTTAAAGGAAAGATCATGTAATAAGTCCTCAAAAGTTCTATCTACAGCCACTGGTACAGATTTACCTTGTTGTCCATCCTTCTTGACAATAAAACCTAGGTTCAGTAATAGATTATCTTTCATAACCAAGGTTTTGTTCCAACGACAGTTACTTACTTCACCTGAACCGACATTCATGGAAGAAACATCAACTCCAGTTGTATCCCTCACAGCATGCATAGTGTAACAAATATAAAAGTCCAAATGCAAAGTAAAAAACCTGTACGCTATGCCAAAGTCCCAGTAAGCTTCAAAGCACAAACAACTCCAAACGAAATTCATTTGATCGCTTTCTTTCCTACATCCACTCCACCACCACATTCTTGAAATTTACTGCCACAACATCCTATACTCATATAGAGTTTTTGGATGTTTGTGTAGAACAGACACAGGAAGGTTTTGTTTCTAGTTTGTATAGGAAAGAGTGTTGGCAAAACACTTTGCTGTCCTACGACAGCATGCACCCCCGACATATTTTTCCAAATATTGTAAAGGGGCAGGTCAGCCGTATATCCAGGGTGAGTGCTATGGATACACAATTTGATGAAGAGTTGGATAAACTAGACAAATGTTTTAAGGATAGAGGCTACAATGAAAGAC
>NC_056743.1:469936865-469951865 GCF_019279795.1 Protopterus annectens
AGTAGGTTTTCCTGTTAAAGATGTTGCATAACTTGTGTATGTATGCATTTCTCTAAGACTTTAGAGAGACGAGAGAGGATAGCAATAGGTCTGAAATTAGAAATTTCTGAGGAGTTACCTCCTTTATGAATAGGTTGGGTGTAGACTTGTTTCCAGATAGATGGGACTTTAGATTCAGAGATGGAGCGATTGATTATGATAGATACAGGCAGAGCAAGAGAGTGAGCTGCTGTCTGGAGAAAGTATTATGGGATGTTATCAGCAGATACAGATCATGGTTTTAGGCTAGACAGCAGGATTTTTATGTAGGTGGTAACAGGTTTGAGGGAGAAAGTGTTTAGAGAGTTAGCAGTTGAAGAAGGGTCAGGTCAGTTGGGGGCTTTGGTTAGGATTAAAAGTTTAGATATTGATTCAGTAAAATAGGTGTTGAAGGTGTTGGCAGTTTCATCTGGTGATTTGCCAGGGCATGGGTTAGGTGAGGTAGGGTTACCAGGATGTAGTATTTGGTTTATTGCATTCCAGAATTTCTTTGGATCAGATTTTAGAGTTCTCATGGAATTGTTGTAAATTTCTTTTTTGTCTTAATTGATGAGTTTTTTGCCTGATTTCTTTGTTCTTTGTACCTTTTTAGGTTAGCAGGGTCTTTAGAGTGTAACTATGTTTTCCAGGCTCTATCTCTGTCTTTCATGAGGTTGCATGTAGTTTTTGATAGCCAGGGGGATATATTAGCTTTTATCCTTATTTTATGGAGTGTGGCTATTGAGTTTAGGATATCAAGGAAAGAAGAGTTGAAGGCTAGGATGGCTTCATCTAGTGGGAGCTGGGTAAGGACGTTCCAGTTTACTCTAAAGATGAGGGTTTTAAATGTATCTGGGTTGAAGATGGAGAGATTGTGACAGGTGATTGATCTGTGTGGTTTAGAGAGATGGTTAGTATACTGTACCTGAGCACTTTTATGGGTGAGTGGTCACTCAAGAAATCAGGAAGTGTTTCAGGATTATGTTATTTAGAGGGATTAGAAACAAGTATCCAGACTATGAGGGTACTGGGGGAGTGAGAGTTATTTGAATGGGTTGGTTTTGAGATTAGCTGAATAAATCCATATAGATTTATGTGATGTAGGGAGCATAGGTTATTAAGGATTAGCCAGTTAATGTTTATATCCCCTAGGAGGATGGTTTCATTAGGGATGTTCTGTGAGAAATAGGAGAGAATGCTTTCCAGCAGGGGACTATTATCACCTGGTGGAATGTAAATGGCTGCTATGGTGATGGTAGTATAGTTACTGAGTTTAAGGTTGACTGCCAGTATTTCAGCAGGAGGATCAGCTAAAATTCGACCTTCACATAAATAATTGTATCAGGAAAACCCATCTCAAACTATGACTTTTATTCAGAAACAAAACATTTCTCACCCATGAAGCTAGAATTTCTCTCACACATGCTTCTCCCCCTGCTTAACATATTGCTCACAAAGTCTCACTAATCTAAACTCCTCTATACTTACTAAGCCGGAATCTACATACCACAAAATAGCTAGATTTGCAGCTCAGTAAACCTATACATCTTGCCAATGTCTCTCTCTAAAACACTTAAACTGGCTTGAAGTACTTCACCTACTCCTCTTCTCACAACTTTAAACCATACGCTCATTTCTATATCCCCTACAAGAAACCTCTGCAGCTCATCTCAGGATCTATTAAATATTTACAAACCCAAGTCTAAATCAGGGTGCAACATATATAACTACTATGCATGCATGGAATAAACTCCCACTTGAAATCACAAGTCTTACACATCCCAAACAATTTAAACTAACCACAGAAGAGTACCTTAAAGGGCATTGGATCTTCCACTGTTCTTACCTTCCCTGAATATATTCGTCTAACTTATCCCTCTTTCTCCTTACTCTCCACTGTCTCCTCTTATAACCAACGTATACGACCTTTGACCTACTCTGTCCTTCATCCCACCAAGTCGTCTCTACACTTCCCTTTTCCTCCCTTTCTCTGTAATTACCACTTAAGACTTTGGGTACCGTATAAATATATATATGTATATATATATATATATATATATATATATATATATATATATATATATATATATATTATATATCATTTGTATTTCAGTACTGTTCCTTGTTTGTCTTTTGACTTTAATTATTTTAGACTTACTGCATGTGATCTTAAATTTGCATGAAATGTTATAGTGTTTGTATTATCTTAGCTTAATTTTGTTCTGTTTTAAGTTTGGAGCTTTTCTCCCCGGGCTTCTGCTGAAAAAGGGCTTCGGCTCATTAAGACATTCCCGGTCAACAAATGTAAAATAAATAAATTTATATATATATATATATATATATATATATATATATATATATATATATATATATATAAAAGTCATCCCAAGCTCTAATGTCTGGAGTGTTCATATTTGTAAGGACTAGGTTATGGGTTATGGTAACTTAATTCTCTAACAACTGTGTAAATATTCTGAGTCAGTACTGTCTTTCTTATGGGTTAATAATTCAAGTAAAGACTGTGGAGGGATTCAGTCATCTTTTCTTATCATGAGTATCTCATACAGCTATATGAAATATTTAATTCTGTTTCAGTAGATTAGCTCTAAAGATTAAACTAACTTTTTTGCCCGTATGAGTATGTACAGTGTTATACCATGTGAACATCATGAGTTTCAGCCATGACGGTTATTTCTCCTTTCCTTTTATAGGATGCTTCTGTGGCCTTGGTCTGATTTACTTCAATAAATCCTGCAGCATGCCTCCGATCACCTTCAGTGACCTACCGTTAAACATTTACATTGTCATTTTTGGGACAGGAATTTTCGTCTTTGTCCTTAGTCTCATCTTCTGCTGCTACTTCATTAGGTAAGTGTTAGGCTTACTGGTACTAAATAATGCATCAGAGGTTCAGATCCCTGCTGTTACTCTTAGTGAATGCTTTAAGTGTAGCTCAGCTTACAAAAGGTCAGAATTACAAAAGCATGTCAGGAGACCAGCACTTCATGATGCATTTACTATACAGCTTAAAATGACAATTTGCATAATTCTTTGTATCCAGATATTGAAATGAATTTTATTTATATGCAGTTATCAAGAAGTCATTTCATTCTGGCTGGTCAGACTTGTAGTAAATGAAGCCAGACAGTAGGAGATATTATTGTCTATCTCTGCAGCTTAGCTCTGCATTGTGTTATATTTAGCCCTCTTGGAATTCAAATGAAAGGACATACTGAGCACTGTTATGTCCGTTTCTTATAGACTAATGGTAGATTAAAATGTCATATTTTGTGGCATGGTATGAACTGGTTTCATAAGTGATAATTCCCTGGATTTACAATGACTCACCAGTGCCGTAAGTCACATGTCTTGTAATGTACTGTGCTTTTAAGTCAGGCCAGTTGAAAACTGAATGCACATCGGTGTGACTTAAAGGTTGTGTCAAAAACATATGTGAGTGCGTATGTTACCTGTGTTTGCATGTGTGTGTGTGTGTGTGTGTGTGTGTGTGTGTGTGTGTGTGTGTGTGTGTGTGTGTGCGTGTGTGCCATACCTCTCAAACTCTTAGTGCAAGAAATCTAGACAAAGCCTAAAATAATGGGGGGACAAAAGCCCAAAAATAGGGACACATTTTAAATATTGCTCTTATAAACTTAGAAAGTTAATAGACTAACAGGTTTTGCACTGGCATGCATTTGTTTGAAGGATATGAAGTCTGGAACTCAAATGTATGTCATTATTTTGTGACTTCAGTCCTCAGTGATTTGCCAGAAAACCTCAAATTTTATGAGCAAACCAAGTATATGAGGTAAAAATCTGGACTGTTGAGAGGTCTGTGTGTGTGTGTGTGTGTGTGTGTGTGTGTGTGTGTGTGTGTGTGTGTGTGTGTGTGTGTGTGTGTGTGTTTGCATGTACTCATCTATGTGTGGGGGTATGTCTTTGTGCATTTGGATAAATTGTCGTTATTATCAGCATAATTCAGTGCAGCTATGTTAGTGTTTTCTGTGTCACATGTCCTTTGAGTCAGTATCTATAATGTCTTCATAGCCATTATTCCCAAATTACCAGTGCAATCAACTATTGAAGCTGAAAGCCTCTCTTAAAGTTTCTGAAGTATCACTTTTACATGTATATAATTTGTATTCACTAGTACTGTGCCTTAGTGTGCTTTGTTAAAGTCACAAGTAACATAACACGCTGATTAACAACACCTACACACACTAACTACAACGGACAAACTATCATCATTCTCCACTTCAGTAGGTTGTACACTCCAATGACCCCCCCCCATCCCATCCCATTCTGCATACAAAATACAAGAAGAATGACTAACACAATAAACAGTTACTTAACCATTCCCTTTTCTAGAATAATTCACTATGCAGCCTAACTCATTGTACCTCTGTCAGCTGCGACCTTAGGCATTTCTCAACAGCTGCTTTAGGGGTAAAGTTCCTTAGCGTAGACAGTAAACTTATTCACGTACTTCCTGCTATTAATTAAATACATCAGGAATATTTTCTTTAGGTTTGTGGCTGAACATGCTACTACCAGAAGGTTATAGCTTAAAGTTAGTTGTGTAAAATGGATCTCAGCCGGTAGCTATAAATGCATGATTGACAGCATTGTTGCCTGCAGACATTACAGACAAATTGGATCTCAAGCTGATTTACAGAATTCTAAGTACCCAAGAAATAAATACAGAACTTAAATCAAGAAAGGCAAATGTAGCTTTTCCCAAGACTGCTTTATCATGATACTTGGTGACCTCATGACCTTCTGCGAGGAATCAGTCATCATATCAAGGGTCATCAGTCAAAACGAAATGCTGTGTGATTAGGGACAAACACACACACATACACACACACACACAAACACACACACACACACCCACACACACACACACACACACACACACACTCACACAGTAACACTTTACTTGGGTCACACAGACTGAATACAGGTTAATAGCTGAGGAAGTATCACATCAAGACCATATTACCAGGAAATGTGTTAATGGGTAGTAACAATGACAAATAGGATAGTGATGAGTGATGTGTATCCATAGGGGGCTAGGGGCTAGAAATAAAGAGGGGATGCCATCACTATACAGAGCCTTGGTAAGGACACACCCTGAGTACTGCATGCAGTTTTGGAAATCAAACAAAAACAATACTTTAGCAGGGGTTTGTGTGTTGGCATAGTGGTTAATTGCTTACCTTACAGACACAAGGTGCAGGGTTTGATTCTCAAATGAGATAATTTCCTAGGTTTCAGATGGCACACAAAGGCAGTTAGCCTAACAGGAACCTATGAGTTAGACAAATGGAAACAGTCCAGAAATGGTCAACGAAAAGATGAGTGTTATGGAGGGAAATATATAGGAACAGAAACTAAAAAGAACAAACTCTTTTGTCCTGAATACAGAAAAGCTGGAGGGGGCATGATTCTGATTCAGAAGATAATGTCTGGGAGATATGAAAGGACCTAACTCAGTAGAAAGGATAGAAGAGAAAGAAGAGGCTGTAGTCAACAGATTGAAAGAATAAATAGTCTAGATCTGAGACATTCTTCTACATGGATGTGGTGGTAGATAAAACAAATGGGCTGCAAGAGTGGGGGGATAAGAAGAAACTGCAGATGTATTCAAGGGAAAATGGCACACATGGGGATTAAGGGGCAGACAGGTGAAGGAAGAAAGAACTGTGGTATACTGAATCCATTAAAAGGGCAAACTAGGTAAACAAAATGGAGCAGAATATTCATTCAGTCTTCTGATCATGAATAGAAATCTTCCCTTCTTCTCCCTAAGCTGAGCTGTTCTCATTTCATGTTTACCTGTATTTCAAGCTCACCAGCTGTCTTTAGCTGGAAAGAATGAACAGGGAAATATGATTCATAATGTGTGAAAAATCCATTTCTGGTAGATGCAATTCTACCACCAAATAGGTCAACTATTTTGCAAAACAGTTTTCAAAAGTTTCTTAGTCACTTTTTTAAGTGAAAAAAAAGGAGCATTTAGGAAGTATACCTGTCACTTTTAGAGTCTGTCTTTTCAAAATTAAATTGAAAAAAATTACTGTGATAGGCTGGAACTACCCAATCAACAAAGCCCAAAAAAGTAAATTGTGTTTAGTTTTCAGTTGCTAGTTTCATCTGTCAATAGAATTTCCTCTTGAATCACTGGTACTACAACTAGTATTTAATCTTGACCCCTGCAGTAGCGTAGTTAACACATGTTTAGTCTAGAGATGCTCGTACCATAATTTACTGGATTCAGTCCAGAGTTTCCAGGACTTCACTATGCTTTAGCATTGTAACTAGCACTGTATGTCTCTAGGATATAGTATAAGTATACAAAGCAATTTGTAAACCACCTTTTAAGACATTATGGGAAATATGAAAATTTTGGCAAATGGGCTCAGAAATATCAGTGACACAAATTTTTAATGATTTAGAAGAATCTTAATAAGTGCACAAATCACAGAATTATAGCCTTGAACCACTAGTACTTGTAATCAAGTAAAATTTAACAAAGGCAGTAGAGGCCAGGATTTAGTTTTGGGTCACTAACACTATAACTCAGTAAGTTTAGTACTGGTCACTAGTACTGTAGCTTACTAAGTATTTAATAGTCACTAGTGTCCCTTGCCATCTTCAGGAAAGTCCTTTGCCTTTCCTTTGCAGAGTAAGTCCTCAAGTTAAGACTCTTGTAATAATGACTTAGGCAAATGCAATCATTTTGCCTGTTGCTTTCAGAAACTGTTAGCAGTTTGAGTCTGGATGTTCTTTTAATGCTTTAAGTTCAGTTATGGTCTTTACAGGAAGAACTCTGCCTTACTCTTCAGGGGATAAAAGTAGTGTATCTCAGTAAGTAACCCCATATTCAAGACTAGCACTACGCCATTGGGATCACAGTTGTGAGAGTGCCTCTAAGATAACCTCTCTTCCTAGTAATGCATCTCATTGAAAATGTGCCAAAAGTGCTTTATGTCTCTGACTTTTGTCCCACGTCATGAGTGCAATAGCCAGAGCCAGAGATCAAAGTCAGTTATCAGTATCATAAAAGGTGGTGAGATAGTATTAATTAATTTCAGTCATCACTTGCTAACGACATAACACGTTACACTTTAGTTCAATAATAATAATAGTAATATAATTTACTGCCTTGTCATTCTGAGTCGCTAGCACCAGACCTTTCTTCCAAGGTCATTAATACCTGAGATTACTAGCCTTTACTAACATCTTCAATATCCCACCCCCAATATTTAGTGCATGTATATACAGAAGACTAACTATGGACATATCATATTACCTACGAGCTAAGGAAGACAGTCCATGCACTGAACTACAGAGCCACACTTATAACATTTTTTTCCAAACTGTAGATCTACATTACTTTAAAACACACTAAGGTTCTTTCAATTTTTTAAGACCAGCTAGCAAGTTATTTCAACATCTAACCACTGTCTGTTTCTGTTTGATATGTCTAAACCAAGATAACCAAACAATCATCCTGAAAAGCACTTTGAAGAAGTAACAAACAAAACAGTGTGTGATATGCTAGAGAACAGACACACAGGATATGCAACCTTTCATCATCATCTAGACTTGTAAGGCAATTATTCCTGTCGTATATTTCCTCTAAATCTTGTCAAGTTTCAATATATGTAATTTAGTGTAGGTGGTTATTCTAGTTTAAACCTAATCAGGGGGGAAAACAGCTAAATCATAACAATGTTCCTGTGTGTGTGTGTGTGTGTGTGTGTGTGTGTGTGTGTGTGTGTGTGTGTGTGTGTGTGTGTGTGTGTGTGTGTGTGTGTGTGTGTGTGTGTGTGTGTGTGTGTGTGTGTGTGTGTGTGTGTGTGTGTGTGTGTGTGTGTATATATCTATCCATAAATAAATCTCATATTGTCACATCCTGATACACAGATGTAATTAATTTGCTCATTAAATAAGTATTTATCATCCATGTATATGCTTAAATCTCCCCACAAAACTATTTTCTCTATTAATATTTTGTTAATGTTATACATAGTCTTAAATCTAGATGGGCCAAAGGATGTGAGTTTAGTTTTCATAATGTTGATTATTATTTTAGAGGCCCATGTAGACAAGTTATTTAAGGCAGGTGAGGTCTGTAAGTCCCAGGGTAAATTTAAGGGTACCTATCCTGTTGTTTAAAATATGTTTGAAAGATGACAGGGAATCACATTGCTTGACATGTAGAGGAGTATATTCCAGAGCACAAGAAGGAGCAGGTTGATAAACCTATCTGTCCACCTTGTTTTATTTATTTCCCAATATAGTTTGAGATCTCTGGTCAATATCTTACTTGTCAAGAGAAAGGAGGCCAAGAATAGAAGGATCCCTAATGGCACAGTAAGCAAGTCACAGATCTCTCATCAGTAGCCTAACTGACAAGGAATATAGAGACAAGCATTTCAGATGCTCTTTATTTGATTTATTTTACATTTGTTTACTGGGAAAGTCCGACTGGACACAGGTCCTTTTTCAGTGGAGGGCCGGGGAGAAAAGCTCTAGTTAGATACATAGTGTTTCACATTAATATTACATAAAAATCACATCAGTGCAATAATACATGATAATAACATCTCATAAAATGTAAATAGTACATATAATAGAAATAGATGGCCAGAGAACATAAAATGATGATGTAAATTATACACTCAAAATCTAAGATGAGAAGATTAAAGTTAAAAATACATTGGAATACTGTAGAGTACAGGAGTACACAAAAAAGAGTACTATGAGATAGAAAGACCAGTTTTATGTTAGGTAGTAGATGGAATACAGCCCCTAGCTTGAGCAAAGTTGTTTAAAAAACAGTTAATAGTCAGCAATATATGGGTTCTGAATGGTGAATTAATGCTATTGTGGCAAGTGAGTATGAACATAAGGGTTAGTTAGTAGTGGGTATATTATTTTTGGGGTGGTGACAAACATACCTGTCAACCTGGAAACATCAAAAATCTGAACAAGGCCCATGAAAAATATACAAATCTGTACGCTGATTAATGTAAAATGTGCATACATAATTATGTAACCCCGCCCACTCCAGTGGAATTGTGGGATACCAACTTTCAAACACAAACTGAAGAACAAACAACCAAAATATGGCACCAGAGTCCCCCTGCAGCCATTCCAATGTCCCATTACCTGGCTATTTCACCCCATTTACCATAAACACTAATGTGTGCATACTGCTTTACTTCTACAATGATTTGGATTTTATTTTTACATTTTATAGCACAATGCACAAACACTAATTGAATCTCAATATCTGCTAAATAAAGCAATACTGTCTCACAATGAAAAAAAACTTGGTATTAAAACTTCTATGCCCTTGAAACTCACATTCATTTTAACAGCATTGAAACCCACACCACATCCAAAGAAAATACATCTTGCCAGTGGTGGATAAAGATTACCTTTGAAATGTTTTCAGATCATAGGCCCCTTGCACACAAAACAAGAAACATACATGCGTTCTTTGATAGACCTTCCTGACTTTATTAAATTATATTCCTTGTATAATACAGCACACTTTTTAGACTTAAGTTAGAGCGCATTTTAAATTTATTGTTTGAACATTTTTCCAGTAGGCAATGAAACAAAATGCATGAACCAATGATGACAAAACTGCTCAATTCATAACATTTCCATCATACAAGTCTACTTACACACACACACACACACACACACACACACACACACACACACACACACACACACAGACACACACACACACACACACACACACACACACACACACTCGAGAAACGCAGTACCTTAACAACAAATGCTACAAGCAGGATAACTCCGGCAGCAGACCAAAATGCTATAAACAAAATATCTTAAAAGCTCTGCAGCTAACCTTAATAAAAAATGCTATAGCTTAAGGAGAAATGCAGCAGCAGTACCTTAATGAACAAAAAATGCTATAAGAAAAATAACGTTCCCAAGCAGGATAACTCCAGCAGCAGCAGTACCTTAGTTAAAAGCTCTGCAGCTAACCTTAATGAAAAATAAGCAAAATAACATTTCATTCCCAAGCAGAAAAGCAGTACCTTAAGGAAAAACATTCACAAGCAGAAAAGCAGTACCTTAAGGAGAAACGTTCACAAGCAGGATAAAAGCAGTACCTTAAAAGCTCTCTGCAGCTAATAACGAGAAGCAAATACCTCCTGAAGAAATGAAGATAAGCAGCAGAAATAAACTCCAAACCAAAGTCATTTCCTTCATATCCATTCAAACAGCAAATGCCTGCATGTGAGCCCTAGAGCTCAATTCCGACAGGCTGACGGAGCTGATGGCATTGAGCACGTGATGATGTCAGCTCAACAAGTGTGAAAAGAAAACAATTTTAAAAAGCTTGGAAAAAAAATCAAAAATGAAGGGGTGCCACTTGGGAATTATGGCACCCCATTATTTGGACCCCAAAATGCAATAAAAACTGAGTAATTCAGTACAGTTGGGAGTTATGGTCACAAATTGCTGATTAACTGTTTATCCTCGGGGGGGGGGGTTACAAGAGCATAACCAGACCTTCATAAAGTAAGCCTTGATGAGTTTTTGGATTGTGTGGTGGAGTTATTGGAAGTGAGGTGGCAGGGTAGGTTATTCCATTCTTTTGAAATGGAATAGTCAAAGAGGGATTTCCTGGCTTCATTATTGTGTTTGGCGACTTGCAGGTGGTTTAGGGTTGCTGATCTTAGGGTTCTTGTTGTAGAATAAGGTGCAACTAGTGACTGGAGTGCTGGGACTTTAGTTTGGTAGTGGTATAGCTTGTGTGCCAGCAGTAATTGGTTGAGTTTTAGTAGGTGAGGAAGTTCTAGACAATGTATCTGTTTTAGTGCAACACAGTGATGGGTTCTATAAGGGGTTTCTGTAGCCACTCTAGCAGTTTTGTTGTAATAAGGTTCTAGCTTGTTTAGGTTGTTCTTATGAAGGTTAGTCAGTATTGGGGTAGTGTAGAGGAGGGAGGACAGTAAATGTGTCCTAGCTATGGTAGATTGAGTATGTTTAGTCAGATATGATTTGTTTTGATAGAGGAGCCTGAGTTTTTTATGCACTTTTTTAATAGTTTGGGCTATATGAATATCAAATCTAAGTTTATTGTCTATTTCTAATCCCAAAAGTTTGGTATGAGAGGTGGGGGTGATCTGGGTATTATTCATGGACATTGTGATAAAGTTGTCACATGGAGGAGATTTTCCAGGTCCAAAGATGAGAAGTTTTGTTTTATTTGGATTTAAGATAAGTTGGGAAATTGATGAACCAGGACTCTGCTAGAGAGAAGCATTCTTGGGTTATTGAATGGAGGTCATGTAGTGAGTGGGCTGCACATATAAGGGTGGTGTCATCTGCATATTGAACTACTGAGGCATTGGGTGTGGCAGTGGAAAGTTGGTTAGTAAACAGGGAGAAAAGTAATGGGGCACGTATAGAGCCTTGAGGGACTCCTAAGATATTGGTAGTAAAGGGCATAGTTGGTTCTGCCATAATACAGCTTGTTGACACCCTGATAGTTAATCTTTAAACCATGAGATGGAGGGGGTGCTCATATTTAGGTTGGATAGTGTAGTGAGGAGGTTGTTATGGTTGACCATACTGAAAGCTTTGGATAGGTCTAGAAAAACAGCTGAGACTAGGAGACCCATATTTTTATGATTGTTGACTGTATTGGTAAAGGAAATAAGAACAGTAGTGGTGCTATGGTAGGGTCTAAATCCATGCTGATATTTGGATATAAGGTTGTTTTCTAGAAGGTAGTTCATTAGCTGTGCATATATGACTCTTTCTAGTATTTTTGGTAAGGGTGACAAAATAGCTATAGGTCGATAGTTGTTTAATTCTATGGAATTGCTTCTTTTGTGCAATGGATGATGTGGGAGATTTTCCAGAAAGCAGGTACTTTACACTCTGATATTGATCTGTTTATTAGAATTGCAACTGGATGAGCTATGGCTTTTGTGGCTATTTGTAGGTATTCAGCTGGTAAGTTGTCAGTGGCCAGGGAGGTTGGTTTTTGTTTGTGGAGGAGTTTCAAACTGGAGTTGACTGGGAGTGGTTGAGGCAAAAAGGGGGGGGAGGGGTTGTTGTCATAGGTGCTTGTGTTGACTTAGGTGAGGGGTGGATCATTGTTGCTACTTTTGGTTAAGGTTTCTGCAAGGATCTACACAGTTTCGGTAAAGTATTTGTTAAACTGGGTGGGGATATTTTCTAGGCAATTGGTTATAGCTGGAGTTGGTGTAGCAGATTTCCCTGGTAGCAGTATAGAGTTTACAGCTGACCAGAATTTTTGGGGGTTGTGAATATATTTTTCTTGCAGGTTTTGATAATAGTTAATCTTATCTAGTTTAACCTGCTTTTTGGCTTTATTGCGGAGCTCTGAGTAGTGTTGTTTAGTGGAGTGGGTTCTGTTTTTATGGTAATCTAACAGTGCTTTGTTCCTTTCTTTGAGGATGGATTTAGTAGCACTAGATAACCAAGAAACATATTAAGCTTTAGTTATAATGGTTCTAGTGGGTGCGTGATGATTTAGTATTTGTAAAAATGATGTTTTAAAGTACTGGACTCCTTCATCTAGGGGTAGTTGTGTTAGTAGTTTCCAATTGAATTGTTTTAGGGCAGAAATAAAGTCATCAGGTTTGAAGTTCTTTTTGTTCCTGACTACTCTGAAGCATGGCTGGGTAATTTGGTGAGTTCTTTTTCTAAGTAGGAAAGTAGGGTGGTGGTCACTTAGGCTGTCTAGCAAGAAGCTTACCAGAGATGCAAGTGAGGGATAAGTTATTAGAATCCAGTCCAAAATGGATTGGTGCTTAGATGTTTTGTCAGTTTGAGTGGGAGTTGAGATAAGTTGTGTAAATCCATGAAGGATGATGTGGGTAGATGGATTTTTTCCAGGACAGTTTTGCCAGTCTATATTAAAATCTCCTAGTAAGATGGTTTCCTGAGGAAAGGAGTTTGAGATTGATTCTAGTTGGTTTTCCAAATTAGTTGTGTTGCTGACTGGTAGGAAATAGCCTATGATATTTATATGTTTATTAGCATTTAGTTTCAATCTTGTAAGGATAATTTTTGCATTATGTATGTATGAAATCTTGGCACCTGGTTGTTCTAAGTTAAGGTGACTTTGGTATAGGAATGCTACCCCCACCCCTCTCACCTTTCCTGTCTGTTCTATTGATGCTGTAGCCTGGTATTATAATTTCATTGCTATTCATATCTCGTTTAAACCATGTTTCTGTTAGTAGTACAATTTCTGGCTTATATAATGCTAATAGGGCATGCAGCTCATGAACTTTATTGACTATACACTATACTCCTAACATTATGGTTAACAAACAGAAGAGAGGCTTTCTGTCTCTGGATTAGTGGTGTGGTGAGATTGGAGTCTGAGTTCAACGTGATGGTAGGCCCTGGGTTCGGGTGTATGTTGCCACTGTTAGTATATTTAGAATATGAGAGTAGAGTTTATTAATTTTATAGATTATTTTTTGGTTTCATGAGGAGATTTGGGATTTGATTGTATTGGTCAGTAGTTTATATAAGTAGTAGTCAGTGTGAACTGGTTTAAGGAGGCCAGGATGTATTGTGATGTATGAGGGCAGGTAGTTGTATATGGCAGTTGAAGTTTGTTTTGGTGAGGAGATGTCATATTTGAAATGAGTGTGTATGTGGTGGGGGCTGAGAGTTGGAGCAAGATGATAGTGGTGGTTGAAAGAAGAATGTCAGCATGTAGGCTATGGGTCATGTTATCTAGTATGGATAGACTTAGTGGGTAAGGTAGAGTGTATAGTTGTATGGAGGAGGTGAAGTGAGGGTGTGGTTTGGTTGTTATGGTGAGGTGGGTGTCACAGTGGAGTATGAAGGGTAATTAGTTGATGGCTGGAACTAAGTGGTAATTGAAGGGTGTGGCTGGTAGCTATAAATGTAACTGAAGTTGGGGTGGGTGAGAATGGGGGTAGGGTAGGGGAGTGGAGTGAGCCTGAATGCAGCGAGTTTGGCCCAGGTGTAATAGGGCAAAAAAAACTTTTTGAAAAAAAAAAAACAATCAGTTGAGGTTTACTATGGTGGATATTCTGCAGGTAAAAGTGCATAGCCCTTTGTATTTAGTGGGCTATACTGTGAGGGAGTCAAGGAGATATCAGGATGCTCTTATATACACACACACACACACACACACACACACACACACACACACACACACACATGCTCTTACTAGCTAAAATGTTTGAGATCAGAGATCATTTTTGTTAGCAACCTCAATATATGCCAGAGGGTGCTTTATAATCATGACGGGTCTGACTAGGGCAACATGTAAAGAAGCAATGACTTCCTCTGTTTTAGTAGAGATGCCTTTGGCAATTACTTTCCAAAAATAAATTAATATTTAATAGTCTTCAGAAATTGTATAAAATATGTGTGAACGCTGATGTCCTGCAAATAAAGACTAAATCAATAAGAGCTCACTATCTAGTCCTGCATATTTTGCAGTTTATTACATACATCATACCCAATGAAAAATCCCAGGTCACTTTTGAGGTTCTGATATTTTGAACCATTCTTGCAGCCTCTCGGTTGTTGTCATTATAAACTCAGCATAAGACGTTTATGTAACAGTTATTTGTGATTTTTTCTTCCAAAAGTTCTAGAAAGTTCCACACAGAACACTTCTACTTGTAAGCTAACATTTAAAGCACTGATAGTGCTATAGCATAAGAATAAATGCAATTGGTAGAATAATGATTTTTCTAATTAATAGAGAACTGTCTTCAGTTTCCTTCAATAATTTATTTACATTTTTTCCATGAGTTTTCTGATGCTGATTAATGAGCAGATTGGTCTGTAACTCTAAATTCCTTTATTTTTGTGAACTGTTCAGTTTAAAGCAGTTTTCCAACTCCTACTATAACATATTTATTATAAATATCTTCTAAAATATGGCACCCAGTT